>NW_026571515.1:39458458-39695919 GCF_026225935.1 Boleophthalmus pectinirostris | reverse complement strand
GCTGCGGGAGGATCATTTATTCCCCATGAGGAGGATCTCAAATGAACACTGAGTATTTCATTTGAAAGTAAGTATCAACCAAGTGTGCTTTTTTCTGAGTTTAAAATGTTTTTCTTACATGCAGAAATGTGTGTAGAATCAGTCAGTCCAGGTAGAATCCAGAGCAAAAGGAGAAATTCAATTTGTGAACTGGACAAAAGTTTATTTGGTCAAATATGTTTTGCAGCTCATCCAAGCTGCTTCTTCAGTTCAGGTCAAACGCTGGTGGACACTTCTAACTACACTGAAACTACTCTGAAACTAACACACACACTTGTTTACACTTTCTGTTTGTGGGGTCTTATTAGCAGAATCATTTGGACCCCTGATGGGAGTTTTCACCCCTCTGGGCCTTAGCTGGCTCCCCTATCGTTCTCTTGTTTGTTTTGATGTAGATTTGAGGATGGAGAATGGAACTAAGAGAAATTATAAACTGGTAGGTGTGTTAGTTTCAGAGTAGTTTCATTGTATTTAGCTCCTCCCTTCAGGCAGATATGAGGCAGTGTCCACCAGTACCTGAGCTCGGAAACACCTTCCCTTCCAAGTCAAGTCAAGTCAAGTTTATTTCTATAGCACATTTAAAACTTGAACTTCAGCAGACCAGTTCAACCAAATACACTTTTGTCCAGTTGACAAATATGAATTTCTCCTTTTACATGCAGAAATAAAATTCCGTTTTCTCAGTAGCATTTCATTGATTTCATAAATGCAACACACTATAGTCTTTTAAACAGAGCACACAGGTAAAAAAAAGAAAGATCTGCAGTGTTCTTCTCATTATAAAGTCAAAAGGGTTTTGTGGCTCTGGGTGTTTTGTTTTTTTTTCTGTGTGAGACGCTCCAGATGGCTCATTGAGTATTTATGGTTCCCGACCTTTAGAATGATGTGGAGTTGTATCAGAACAAGTATAAGACCGCGTTTACACGAAAACAGATGTGCGTATCACCGTATCAGTGTATCGGAAACATTCTGCGTCTAGACACGTCGTTTCTGTTTCTGTAATCAAAGCATTTCCTGTCCACACGGTAACGCCAAACCGCCTGAAACACTGGTCATGTGATAGACTGGTGTTACGTCGTCACAATGTCCTGACGTCACGTGAGCGGTAAAAACAAGGAAGTCTAAAGTTGCAGCAGCTGATTTTGAGCCGAGGGAGATGTCAAATGTAAAAACAGTCTTTTCGTGGACCGATGACAAGGTTCAGTTGTTAGTTAGCGTAACACTGGATTTTAAGACGAGCACGGCGGCTCAGAGTGACGACTGACTCGCTTCTGTGTCCGTAAGCCTTCCCTATCCACACAATTTTACAGAAACCACATGGCTGATTTGAATAAACTAAGCACTCAAAAAAACAGCTGATGTAGTTCAGCTTCTGTTGGACTAAAGGACACGACTCAGTGGAATATGAGTGTTCTTCCTGTGACAGAGGGATGTTCTGCTGATGGTGAGTCTGTTCTGTGCTTCTATTGTGTTGGAGATGATTCATGTTAAACTTTTCAGAGATTATACAGGTCTATGTGTACGATCATACACATACGCACCGTTTATATGAATGGACATATATTCTAGCCTCTTAGCGTTTTGGCGGTGAATTATTTCGTGGTGCATCGACCTACATCAGTGCATCAGTGTTTTCATGCGTCCACACAGTGCCAGATCAGATCTGTACCCAGATGAATTCGTGGGAGTTGGCAGCACCAGTTCGTTCCGTCTCTGGAGCTGTTTTCAGTTGGATTAGTGTGGACCAACACTGCATACTAGGGATGGGCATTGAAATTGGGATGAAATTTTCTTAATCGATCGTCGGGAGAATTAATGATCGATTATCGATTAATCATTAAAGTTTTTTATATTAAAATGATCATCATTATTATTACTATCTGCACTACTAATCTGCATAAATAAATTCAACTTTACGACATATAAACCGTAACGACTCTAGAGCCACATCAGCCCGTTTGACATTATAATGTGTTTAATGCAGCTTTACGCAAGTCTCACAGAAACAAAACTTAAAACCTCACGGCTCATTTGCATAAACTTAGAAAGCGAAGAAAAAGAACAGCTCTTGTGTCGCTGATGCGGTTTAACTTCTGTCAGATTAAAGGACATGACTCAGGTGAATACAGGTTAGTGTGACCAGATTTGTCAAAACCAGGACACCGTACGGGGGGAGGGAGGTGGGGACTCGTCATCGACATTGCGCGACTCTCACCTGGTAAAGCTTTTTCCCACTGGACACCGAAACATATGTGCTGCTTTATACACTGTGCACATGGACTCACACTTGTCCCGAACGCAACGGAAAGTGTAGAATTTCTTGTACAAATCATCGTTAAATACGCATTTGCACTTCGGTACATTGCAGACTGACCGACTGTTTGTGTCTCGCTCCTTCTGATGCAGAGAGACACATGTACAGACCCCTGTTTGGTCACACTACGCCAGGGGTCGGCAACCCGCGGCTCCAGAGCCGTATGCGGCTCTTTAGCACTCCCCTAGTGGCTCCCTGGAGCTTTTTCAAACATGAGTGAAAATGGTAAAGGAATGATTTTTTTGGTTGTTGTTTTTAATCTGGTTTCTTTAGGGGTAAAACCCTCGTTCATCTCTGGTCATGGATCTGATCCATCAGCTGTGTGTGCAAATGAAACACATGAAAAGTGTTTCAGTTGAAGCGGGGGTGGTGTCCGGTGCCTCCACCTGAGAAGCGCTTCCCCCCCCCAAAAAAACAAAAAAAAAAAACACACGCGCAGACGGACCACTTAGAACAACATATAACGAACCAAACGGGATTCATGCTTCTGTCCGGATGTTGCTCCATCTCAGAACCAGCAGCGGTCGAGCGCGGAGGACCGGAGCAGCCCGGACCTGTAGTCCACAGCGCATTCTCGTTTTTCCCGTACGGAACCAGCGCGCAGATGACGGCACTGAAGCACTCAGACCCAGTCCTTTGCGCGCTGGTCTTGCTCGCCCCCGTCTGGAACCAGGACACGGAGGATTGAGCCTCCGGACCATCTGACCAACACTGGACCTCCAGCCCCGTCTTGAGGAGCTGCGCGCTGAATGCTCCCATGGGTTTTTGCGCTGCTGCCGGAGCTCAGAGCTTCTGGGCTGATGTGCGGGGAGTTGCGTACAAAGTTCTACATGCTGCTGTTTTCTGAGTGCTCCTGCACGATCAGAAGAATGCGACTGCTGCTCTGAATACTTCCATCATCATCGTCGTCAAAGCAACAGGTAAACGTCGGTCGCACTTTCAGCGAATCAGCTCCTAAAACTCCGTTTATCTCAGTTTACACGCAAACGTGAAACCGTTTTGTTCTATTTGTAGCCTATTTAGTCATTTTAATAGTCGGCTTATATAGCTAATATACTGACAGCCTGTGTTGCCTTCATATTAGGCTTATATAAGGCTTTTCATTTTTGCAGCTCCAGGCAGGTCTGGTTTTTTTTTTTTTTTTTGGGCCAATATGGCTCTTTGAACATTTTGGGTTGCTGACCCCTGCCCTACGCTATGCACAGCAGCCTACATTTGGTTTGTCGATTAAAATGAACGTAATCGATGAAATTCTTAATGATCAATTATCGATTAATTGACTAATCATGCCCTTCCCTACTGCATACACAATCAAAACAACTCAAATACGTACTAGTGTGGACGGGGCCTATGGAACCAACCTGGACCACTGAGTGTTACACACACATAAGACCAGAAACTACTATGATTTCAAATTAAAAGTCACCTTTTATTGCCTAAAGAAAGAGCATTTTTAATCATCATCGTGGTATCGAGATCAGTATCAAGCATCAACTTTAAAATGTTAGTATTTTTCCAACTGTAACTGTGACTTTCTCTGTGTCTTGTATTTGCAGTACTTCACTAAATGGAGCACATATTGGTCCACTACTGCCAAGCCCTCCACGCTACATTTATTACAAGAGACAAGTCAACATCTGGCCGTTGATCTAAACTGTCTCAAATTTGTTGTTGGTGATTTGAGTGTGATTAGAGGTCGCCATAGCAACTGTGTTCCGTCTGTGTTTGGTGGCACAGAGATGATTATGACGGCGTGCGCATACGGAGGGCACATTTGCGGCGTGTTCGCGTAATGGGAACATGAGGAGAACACAGAACAAGGTATTAAGCATGCGCCCAGCCACCACGAGGTCACAGGTTCAAATTTAAGTAAGTGTTAATGAAGCGTCCTTATTACCTTTTATTATGCAATTCCATATTCGCTTAAAGGCATATTGTGTAACTTTTCTGCCGGAGGGTTTTGCCATCAGTTTGTTTCCATGGAGATGTTTTAAAGGGGATATTTTACACTGTTTTTTGATCCATGTTATCATGTTTCCTCATCACAAACATACCTGCACTGTAAACCCAAATAAGTTACCTGAACTCAAAAAAATTGAGGCAAGCGATTGCTTCAATTATGTTAAGTTGATGAACTTATAAGTCACAATCTTCCAGAACTTAAAACTTGTACCTTTTGATAACAGCTGAATTAGAAGTGTTCATTTAGCTCAACTCATATATTTGCATTTGAGTTCTAAAACCACTGGAATAATTAATTTTTTCAGTTTTGTGTGTACTTCATGATTTTGTACACACAATCCAGTGTACTGAGATGTACCTACTAGGGTTGGGCAGTATCCAAATTTTGATACTGTTAAACCTTCTCAGGATTTTACCGGGGTTTACAGAATTACCGTATTACGAAAATGTTTTAGTATGACTTTGGTAAACTACGAAGCCGCACCGCTGTACGGTCTGTGTATGACCTGCACACTTATAATCTCTGAAAAGTTTCACATGAACCATCTCCACTCACAGAACAGACTCATCATCAGCAGAACATCCTCTTTCACAGAAAGAACACTCATATTCCACTGAGTTGTGTCCTTTGTCCGACAGAAGCTGAACCGCATCAGCAGCACAAGGAAAGAGCTGTTTTTATCAGTGCTTTATAGTTTATGCAAATGAGCCTTGTGTTTTTAAGTTTTGTTTCTGTAAAACCTAAACAAATGTGGACTGAAGCCTAAATGCTGCCAAACTGCAGAAGTACTAGTATTTTTTTATTGGGACCAACTCTCTCATGGATGGACTCACCGTCTTGTCTTAACAGAACAAAACTAATCGAATGTTATCTCCCCACACAGTTAAAAGAAACATTATAGATACTATTAGTTTTAAATTATGAGCGCATTAATTTGAACATACAACCACACATTCATTTGTGTGGAGCAACAAATGTAGGTATCAATAAATTATAAAATCATATTAGGTTGTTATGCGAGATCAGATTTTTTTAAATGACGGTAATGAAACTGATACCATTGCTACTTTTTGATACCACGGGAAACCGTAATACTGCCCAACCCTAGTACCTACACACATTATAGTACACATACAGACACATCATTGTAAATACACATTATGCACACCGTAGGAGGGGGATTTGAACCAAGGTCCCCCCATGTGAAAGTCAAGAGATTTGCCAGTTGAGCTCCACAACAGAATGAAAACTACACACAGTAAATCACATTATAGTACACATATACTATAAACACATGATATTATACACACCCTAGGAGGGGATTTAAACCCAGGTTCCCCATGTGAAAATCAGGGGGATTTACTAGTCTAAAAATAATATGTAATATGTATATAGTTTAATAATACATACATACATACATTATAGAATACACAATACATTATGCAAACATTACATATTATTTTTTAATTACTTTATTCTACTAAGTTGGACCTCATCTATGTTTTTAAGTTACACTCACTTTTACCCACAATAGTTCCTTTAACAAAAACTATTCATTAAAATGACTCAAAAAGAAGAACATGTTAGAGCAACTTGACATAATGAAGTTAGTAGAACTATTTCTAAAACTTTGAGTATACACATCTTCATCTATTCAATTACTTTGAACATTCGTGTTTACAGTGTGGAGTTCACAGATGATGCATGTTTAGGCTGTTCAACTTTGAGATGTCACAGGGTGATACATCAAGCATAATATTTTCTTTAAGGAGAGAAGACAAATGAAGGTTGCTATGAGACCAGGACAAAGCTCTTCTGAGGAGGAGGAGGCCTCTCTGAACTCTGGAAAACAACAGTTTCCTCACAGCAGGAAGAAAAAAATAATGAAAGCATTCTTGTGTACGTCTCATAACAGTAAGGTCCAGAGTTTACCTGTGATATAACGTGCTGCTATGGGAACTACAAGTGTCTGTGACCTGAGGGGGTCTTGTGTCTCCACTCACGTCTTTAATTGACACATGTGGGTGGTCTCTCTGTCCAAAATCTATTCAATTTACTAATACATCTCCACAAATATTACAGGCTCCACAGATCTGAACTTACAGGGAAACGCTGAATATCCAAATGTTTTCCAAATATTGATTAATTTGATATCCTAATTGGACATATACAATTAAGGCTGAGCGATATGGAAAAAAAAAAAATCACAATTAATTTTTCACATATTAGTCGATCGTGATTTTTGATTCTTCTTCTATTTTAGTGAAATAGGCGTAAAACAGCAGCATGTCAGGATGACCACAGTTTTTATTTTGTGTTGATAGGACTGATAATTTGGGGGAAATTCACATTTAGAGCGCGTCGCTATCAGTAGAAACACGTGCGATGTCCGTGAGCTAAATGATTAAAGTTTCACTCTCATAAACCGTGAGAAAATAGTTGTTTACTTTCCGTAACTTGGATTATAAAGACGAGAAGCACCAGAGAGAAAGAGGAGAAAAGGTGAGGAGCTGGATCAGAGAGGGAGCAGGTCACACAACACTGCACACACACACACACACGCACACACAGACATACACACACACACACACAGACAGACGCACACACAGAGACACACACACACACACAGACACAGACACACACACACACAGACATACACACACACACACACACACAGACAGACAGACGCACACACAGAGACACACACAGAGACACAGAGACACGCACAGAGACAGATGCACACACACACAGACAGACGCACACACAGAGACATACACACAGACAGACACACACAGAGACACAGACAGATGCACAGACAGACACACACACAGAGACAGACGCACACAGAGACAGACGCACACAGAGACATACACACACACAGAGACAGACGCACACAGAGACATACACACACACAGACAGACACACACAGACAGACGCAAACACACAGAGACAGACACACACACACACAGACATACACACACACACACACACAGACAGACGCAAACACACAGAGACAGACACAGAGACGTACACACACACACACACACACAGAGACAGACGCACACATACAGACAGAGACAGATGCACACACACACACAGACACACACACACACAGACAGAGACAGAGGGAAGGAGACACTGGACTTTGAGTCAAAGTGTGCAGGTTTAATTCAAAACTTGTGAACTGGTGAGGATTCATGAGGAAACAGACGTGTTATGGCTCAGGCTGCTTTTTCCTAAACAAGACAGCGTTAAGTCCTCGTCTGCGTCATACACACTGACTACCACAGGTCTGGCTGTAAACCTGTCGATTCAAATATTCACCATGGAGATCAACTAAAGTTGAGGTTGCAATCTATTGATCTTACGATTTTTGGAAAGAAAGGGAAGTAACAAAAAAAAACAGGAAGTTAAAGGTTTAACTAAAAATTGTGCATTTATTATTTACAGGGTAAGGAAGACAACGAAAAAAAAAACAAGCAATTAAGATGAAAACAAATAGGAGTTAAACAAAACAATCGAATTAACTAAAGAGCCCTAACTAAACACAAAGTACCAAATCTACTCAAAATTTCTGCGAAACAAAACAAAGGTGTCCCAACGAAATAAACAAGGCAACAGCCGGCAATACAACAAAAATGAGACAATCCAATGTTAAACAAAGTGGCGAGCTGGCCGCAGTGATCCAGCCGCCTCGAGCAGGCGGAAGATGGTCCTTTTCAATCCCCGCTATTACAGGTGGCATCCGCGGATTGGTGGAAGCGCAGGGATGAAGGGCCAATCGCTGACGCGCTGCGACGCCAGCCTCCGTCCCACGTCGGGTACTCCCGCGCATCCGGGTCCAGGGCTCGCGGACCGGGAGCATCATGCGCCGACAAAAGCAATTAGGGAAGAACAGGAGTACTTAAACAAATAACAAAGGGCCGGGGCCCGTAGCACTCCCCCCCCTTAAGATTAAAACGGGGAGAAAAAAGAAGAAAATACTTACAAATAGGCTCTTACATGCGGGACAAGGCATCAGCCATAACATTGTCAGACCCTTTTTTATGGCAGATTTGGAGGTTGTAGTCTTGCACCATCAGCGCCCATCGCATTAGTCGCTGGTTATGGTTGTACATACGTGATAAGAACACAATGGGGTTATGATCGGTGTAAACTGTGACAGGCAGAGAGCTGGACCCAAGATATACTTCAAAGTGTTGGAGGGCGAGCAACAGCGACAAAGTTTCCTTTTCAATGGTGGAATAGGCCAATTGGTGTTTAGAAAATTTTCGGGAAAAGTAACAAATAGGATGGTCCGCACCACAATCATCTTCCTGCAATAACACCGCACCAGCTCCCTCGCCACTAGCATCCACCTCCAGCTTGAAGGCACGGGAACAATCTGGAGCAACAAGCACAGGGCATGACACAACAAAGACTTAACACTATCAAAGACGTGTTGGCACTCAGGTGACCAGACAAAATCAACTTTGGGACTGAGGAGGTGTGTGAGGGGCAGAGCAACGGAGGAGAAATTTCTACAGAAACTCCTGTAGTACCCAGCCATGCCCAGGAAGCGGCGTAGGGCACGACGAGTGGAGGGAGGTGGGCACGCAACTATAGCTGCAACCTTAGCCTCTATGGGGCGCACTTGGCCTTGGCCTACTTCCCGACCAAGATAAACTACTGTGGCTTTACCAAACTCGCATTTGGCAAGGTTTAACGTGAGCGACGCCCGAGCCAGACGATCGAAAACCTGAGTCAGAGTATTAAGATGATCCTCCCAAGTTGGAGAGTGCACAACGAGATCGTCCAGATACGCATTACAATTAGGCAATCCCTGTAAAACAGTGTTAACAAGGCGTTGGAAGGTGGCTGGGGCATTGCACATCCCAAAAGCCATCACCGTATATTGCAGAAAATAATCGGGGTTACGAATGCGGATATTTCCGAAGCGCGCTCCGTGAGAGGCACTTGCCAGTATCCTTTTAGCAAATCAAGTTTGGACACGTATTTTGCGGGGCCGAGGTTATCCACACAGTCCTCCATGCGGGGCATGGGGTACGCATCAGGGACTGTTACCGCATTCACCTTTCGGTAATCTGTAATGAAGCGAGGGGTTCCATCGGGCTTACCTTCCACCAAACACGGGGAACTCCACGCACTGGAGCTTGGTTTGGCCAGCCCATGCCTGAGCAAATACTCGGCCTCTTTCTTCATAAGGGCACGTTTAACGGGGTTAACCCGATAGGGGTGTTGTCTAATTGGCTTAGCATCCTTTACATCAATATCATGAGCTAAGACAGAGGTTTGAGATGGGACGTCCTGAACTAGGGAGGGGAAGTTATGGACAAGTTGAATGATGGCGTCACGCTGACTCTCAGTTAAGTGAGCAAGGTGCGCAGGCAGCTCCTGTACCATTTCGGAGTTTGGCAACCGTGCACCTTGAGGGTGAGGGGGCGCAACATCAGCCTCGCCAGACTCTGGGGTCTCAGAGTCAACTACGATAAGCGCGGACGCGCAGGGGGGGGCACCGTGTGGCGGCGTCTCGGTTTTACGCGCATGATATCTTTTCAACATGTTAACATGGCAAACGCGATTTTTACGCTTGCGATCGGGGTGTTAATAATGTAGTTTGTTTCGTTTAGCTTTTGTTTTATTTCGTAAGGCCCAGTGAACTTGGCTGATAGGGCATTTCCTGGAATGGGAAGCAGGACAAGAACGGTGTCACCTACTGCAAAATCTCTACTGACGGCCTTTTTATCAAAGCGACACTTCATTTGTTTCTGGGTGTCCGCAAGAGTAGCTTTGGATTAAGGTATTGGCGGCCAAGAGTCGCTCCCGAAATTTGCTCACATAATTTAGAACACTAGTTGTAGGGGAGGAAGACGATGCAAGCATTTTCTCCTTCAGCGCCTTTAGCGGACCGCGAGGAGAATGAGCAAAAACTAGATCAGCAGGACTAAATCCTAGTGATTCCTGGACAGCATCTCTGGCAGCAAACAGGACAAACGGGATTCCGTCATCCCAACTTTTTCCCGTTTCAAAACAATATTTACGAAGCATGGACTTTAACGTCTGGTGCCAACGCTCCAAGGCGCCTTGTGATTCGGGGTGGTACGCACTGGAGACGACATGTTGGACTCCGAGTTCTTGGACTACATGGTTAAACATTTGAGATTGAAAATTGGACCCTTGGTCAGTCTGGATTACCCGGGGAGCCCAAAGAGAGAGAAGAAATTGGTCAACGCACGTATCACGGATCGGGAATAAATTTTTCGCAGTGGGACAGCCTCTGGGAAGCGAGTGGCTGCGCACATAATGGTAAGTAGATATTCATTCCCATGTTGCGTACGGGGAAGTGGGCCAACACAATCTACTAGGACGCGGTCAAAGGGTTGGTCTAGTGCAGGAATGGGATGCAGTGGGGCTTGGGGTATGAGCTGGTTCGGTTTACCTACAAGCTGACAGGTGTGGCAGGTCCGACAGAACTCAGCTACATCTTTTTTCATTCCGGGCCAAAAGAATTGTTTTAAAATGTGCTGATAGGTTTTTGTGACTCCTAAGTGTCCGGACCATTGGCTTTCATGTGCCACCGCTAGGATGGCGTTACGGTAACAGGTGGGCACAACTATTTGGTAGACAGCATTAAGATTTGTATCAGGAGAGACAAAGGGAGACCATTTACGCATAAGGAGATCATTGTCAAGGAAATAACAAACATGTGCTTGTTCACGGGACTCACCCTCCAACACTTTGAGGTATAACTGGCGCAGCGTTGGATCAGACCTCTGCTCTGCACTCAGCCGTGCGCGCGAGCCTGTTAGGGAAATACATTCAGGTTTAAATGGAGATGCACTTCGGGTAGAGCTAGAGTTGATCTCAGCCTGGGTCTCAGGATTAGGCGTGACAGGTGCATCTGAAAAAGGCGACAGAAATGTATCAGATAACGTTATTTCAGCGGTTTTGCGTGATTGGGCGCGCGTAATTGCGCACACAGGGTAAAGCTCGGTAGTGTCTTTCCCTGGGTCAGTGAGCTGCGGGGAATCCACTACTTCCAGGGTAGGAGTAACCTTGCCCCCAGCTATGTCGTTACCCATTAGCATGTCCACGCCAAGGATTGGTAAAGCAGGGCACACAGCGACTGGAAAGGTGCCTGTAACGAGATTAGACTCAATGTGTACCAGGTGGACAGGGTGCGGACTGTAGCCCATTTCTATTCCGCGCAGAACAGAACCATAACCACAAGCGGACTCAGATGAAAAGGGGAGAGCACTGGCTAATATTACCGACTGAGACCCGCCAGTGTCTCGCAGAATGCGTATGCGGCGCTGATCAGGTGCTTCACCAGATAGTGAGACTAAACCTTCAAAGATAAATGGCTTAAAACAAGCGTCTGCATTTGGAGTGTTATCGGGCGCTAAAGAGTCAGTTTTAATTAACCCGACACCTTTTGGTTGGGAGGCGGACTGATCCGCTTTTCGTTTAAGGGCCAAACTATTAGCAATGACATGTCCCGGTTTGTGACAGTAAAAGCACTCCCGTTGTTCTCTAGTTGCTTTTGTGGGGCTAGCTGAGCGAGGACTCGGGCTTGGGACCGAAGACCGAGGTCTCTCCGTTGGATTGGGTAGGAAGGTGGACCGGTGTGTTAGCACAAACTCATCTGCCAGGACAGCGGCTTCAGACATGGCTTTAACTTTTTGTTCATTTAAATGGACAACAACTCGTTCGGGGAGGTTGTTCTTAAAATCCTCCAACAAAATAAGGTCGCGTAATTCTGGGAAAGAAGTGGCTTTGGCTGACAGGCACCATTTATCAAAAAGTGTTCCCTTCTCCCGAGCAAATTCAACATAAGTCCTACCTGGGGCTTTTCTATGATTTCTAAACTTTTGGCGGTAGGCTTCAGGAACAAGCTCATAGGCACGCATTATGGCAATTTTAACAGACTCATAATGCATGCTTTCCTCAAAAGATAGAGCGGCAACGACCTCTTGAGCCTTGCCGTGCACTTTACATTGCAGCAGAGTGGACCACACATCGCGCGGGCACTGTAAAGCCATAGCGATGCGCTCAAATGCCGAAAAATATGAATCAACTTCAGATTCGCGAAAGGTAGGAAGAAGAGAAACATATTTACTCACATCCAGGGCGCAGCTCTGGCTGGTGGAAGAACGGGCATCTGGCGTAGAACCGGAGCTGGCCGGGAGGCGTCCTTGTGCCTCCAACTCGAGACGCTTTAATTTAACAGCGGTCTCCGCCTCAATTTCTATTTTGCGGATTTGGATTTGTAACTCCATATGGGCTTTGCGCTCCTTCTCCTTCTCCTCGGCTTCCATTCGCAGCCGCTCCAGGCGCAACGTTCGCCGAGCCGCGGCTTGCCTGGAACCGGGTGAGCTAGGGGGCGAAAGGGGGTCGAACCGGGGTAGCGTGTGCGGGTGATCAGGCCGTCCAGCAGTCCCAGCAACCTCTCCTTCCACACCTGGAGGAGTCGACAGACCCTCCTCTTTGGGAGAGAAGGCAAACCTGGAGGTAGTTACATCCGGGCACACATCTTTTTGTTCCGCAGCCTGTGCCTCTGGCTGCTCCTCAGGCACAACCACGACCTCCTCTGGGTCATCCGACCAACGCAGTCTGCCCTGTTCCACCAACCAGTCTACAACAATGGATTTTAACTCTGCTTTTCTCAAAGTTTTGGAAAAGGAAACTTGAAGGCACTCTGCAATTTTGATCAAATCCTCCTTTCTACATAGTTCAATTTCAGCCAATGTGGGCTGTTCCAAGAATTTCTCGAGATTGAATGTGGCCATTTGTCCAATAAATGCACTTACCTGCTCACAAAAATTGACTTACCTACTCTGCAAAAATTATTACGTACAATTTTTAGTCTCGGGGAAATGGGTTACATTGATCCCGGACGAGCCCCCATTTGTTACGTCCCCTTTGCTAGGGGAGAAAGGGAAGTAACAAAAAAAAAAACAGGATGTTAAAGGTTTAACTAAAAATTGTGCATTTATTATTTACAGGGTAAGGAAGACAACGAAAAAAAAAAACAAGCAATTAAGGTGAAAACAAATAGGAGTTAAACAAAACAATCGAATTAACTAAAGAGCCTAACTAAACACAAAGTACCAAATCTACTCAAAATTTCTGCGAAACAAAACAAAGGTGTCCCAACGAAATAAACAAGGCAACAGCCGGCAATACAACAAAAATGAGACAATCCAACGTTAAACAAAGTGGCGAGCTGGCCGCAGTGATCCAGCCGCCTCGAGCAGGCGGAAGATGGTCCTTTTCAATCCCCGCTATTACAGGTGGCATCCGCGGATTGGTGGAAGCGCAGGGATGAAGGGCCAATCGCTGACGCGCTGCGACGCCAGCCTCCGTCCCACGTCGGGTACTCCCGCGCATCCGGGTCCAGGGCTCGCGGACCGGGAGCATCATGCGCCGACAAAAGCAATTAGGGAAGAACAGGAGTACTTAAACAAATAACAAAGGCCGGGGCCCGTAGCACCTACTTACAATAATGTAATATTTATCATTTACTGTTGGTAGTTGGCCCCAAAAGTCTCACAATAGCCTATTTGAACTTTTTTTTATTAGTTAATTAGTTAATAGTTAATAGGGATGTAACAATAATCAAATCTCTCAGCACGATATTATCACGATATGCATCTCACAGTACCATATTTATTGCAGTATTTTGAAGAGGCTGATATAATTGTAGATGGGACACTTTTTTGCTTTTAAAATACCATAAAAAGATTTTGGTATGAATTATTCCTGTTGTAATACCAAGAATTCAAGTAAAAACATATTTCTTCATGTTGTCTGCACTGAAATGAATCATGGGATATGTAGTTCCTGAGGTTTATTAGCTATTGGTAATATAAAACCTGCATTTAAGCAAAGGAACTTGTGATTGGATATATTCTGACACGATATTATTGTGAGACTTTTGATATGATATCACAATATTTGGGTTATTGTTACATCTCTGGTTAGTTAATTCAAACCTGCAGATACAATTCATATAAGATACATAACAGTACAGACGCAGACACAAACACAGTGTACATGGTTTGAAAAGGGGATGGATGAAGCGAAGAGCAGACATTTTCAATCTTCTCCCACACTTCAGAACAACACTTTAACTATTCAACAGACTAGTGTGTTGTACATGACAAGACAAGACAGACAATAAACAAGCACAATCAGAGACATCAACCTGGTCCCCATGAGGCGTCGGTGGGTCAGTTCATCACCAGGGAAGCAGTTTATGAGGAGTCCAGCCCATATCACATGATCATTAAATCCACAATGTAATGTGTGTATCTGTACAGGCCCATGAACATTTGTGTGATGTTGGTCACACATGAGAATGTGTGTGTTTACTAGTGTGGAACCAAAATGTCATTTGTCATGAGTTGTGTGTGTGTTAGTTGTGTGACTGTAGATCAGTGTGTTGTGTATCACCAGAAAAACAAGAAATTGAAATTATTTTTGTTCTAATTAGAATTTTAACGGCTACACTGAAAGAGAAAGGAACTGTTATAATTAGTGATTATCTCAAAAACTATATTTATTTTACTATACAAATGCATAAAATTATACATAGATAATCATTTTTCTGAGATTTTGAGACACTCCCATTGCTCTAGCTTGATCCTTCGCGGAGTTATGACCAAATACGCATATTTAACCATGTGTGAAGAATCCCTCAGTCGTCCAGGTAGAATCCATGGCGAGGAGAAAATTCACTTTGTAAACGGGACAAAAGTTAGTTTGCCTGAAGACGTTTTGCAGCTCATCCAAGCTGCTTCTTCAGTTCTGGTCAGACGCTGGTGGACACTTCCTTATATCTGCAGGGAGGAGCTAAGTACACTGAAACTAACACACACTTGTTTACAGTTTCTGTTAGTTTGGCCTATTGACCTGTACAGGGTGTGGGGTCTAATTAGCAGAACAATTCATGGCCATGACCTCTGGACCTGACCTGGCTACACCTGTTGTTCCCTTGTTTGTTTTGATTTAGGTTTGAGGATAGAAACGTCTTCAACCTAACTAATTTTGTCCAGTCGACAAAAACATAATTTTCTCCTCACCATATTTGACCTTGGTTACTTTGACCTTCAGGTGACCTTGACCGGTTTCATCCTGTAACATCCAGTGGTTATGTATGTGCCAACTTGTGTGATGATTGGGTGAATATTTAAGGCCACAGATGGTTCAGAATTTGCCTATCCTTTATAATGGTGTGACCTTTCAATTGACCCGTGTGACCTCAAATGACCTTGGATCGTCACCAAACTTTTTTTGCCCCATCGGGCATAGGGGCTTGACCCACGTATAAAATTTGGTGACAATCGGTCAATAAATGGCGGAATGATCGTGGGTGGACAGACACACAGACACAGGGTGAATACATACATACATATAACCTGGTCAATCCTTCGGGGGCCAGTAATAAACATTCACACACTCATCAGACACAACACTGGCCCAACACCTCCCTCCTCCTGACCTCACACTCTGTGCTCAGGAAATCACTGTCTCGCATCCATGTATTGTTTCACTGTTTCTCTTTTAAATTGTTTTTTTAAATGAACCAAGCTGTCTTCGCACTGAGATGCACACTGACTTTAAAGTAGTTCTAAATTTTGTCTGATAACATGATTTATCACCTCTAAGTTTGTAGTTATGATGAGCATTTTGATCTTGAAATAAATCATTTAAATTAACTAGGAGAGTTGATAGATAATAATTTGGGATATTTTAAAGTTTACCAGATCATGAAGTTTTAAGTCTGATGACTTTAAAAACAGAGGGTTTGTTGGATGGAGACTGTGGACCTTGTGAGTAATCCTAAAGGCTCTTTTTTGTAGTGAAATTAAGAGCAGTAAATGAGTTTTATAGCAGCTTGGCCAGCACAAAGCAGGTCGATAGTAGCCTGATTCATGAGCCAGTTTCACTTGGTGGAAACCGTCTGACCTCGCAACATTAGGATTTGTTCGCTTGACGGTAGGCGGGTACTTTTTTCATTTAACCAATCGCTGCTGTTTGGTCGTGACGTATGTAATGCGCCAAATCCCGTAGGAAGAAGGGCAATAACGTCTTTCCCCTTGATAAAATTCACCAATCATTCTCTTTCTTCTGGCTTTAAATCCTCGATCTCGGGAATCGGTGCCAACACAGAATGTCTGTCTTCGTCTACATCCATCTCGACGCTTTGTTTACTGTTGTGCTGTTCCACAAAAGGGATCCAGGCAAGCGCAACGAGTTTGACGTCATGGCTTCACAGCTCTACAACTTCTGGGGTTTTTGTGAACCGTCTAGTGCAGGGGTCTCAGACTCGTGGCCCGGGGGCCAACTGCGGCCCTTGGAAGGATTTTTTGTGGCCCTCCACTTAATTCCAAAGAATAATGTAGATGTACACACAATCCCACCCCTCTACCGCGGGTCGCACTGACAGATGAAGCTGCAGTCGCTGCCCATGCAGATTCACAACAGATTATTAATGCAGCTTACATCCCAAAACTCAACTTACAGCAGTTGTGAAGCAACGAGTCTAAGTGGATCTGTTAATACGAGTACACGTGCACATACGGCGTCACCGAAGAACCAAAACAAACCACACATGGTGGTACACGTGTGCGCACTTCACTTTACGCTCCCACAACCACAGCAAATCAGAGCGCAGAGGAGGCGCTGACAGAATCCCCTGTTCATAAGTATGGGACCTTATTGAGGGGCTAATAAGAAATAAAAAGACTTTGACAAGTCTGTTTACCTGAACTCGGTGTGGAAAAGCTTCATGCTACAGTGCGTCAACTTGCTGGCAACACGCTGAGATGACCAAGCTCCACTAGATTTTTTAGGGTAAGATCTTACAGAACCGCAAGCCTGCAACCCGACCCGACCCGACCCGAATTCGGGTCGTCTTTCACTCATGCTTCATGAAAGCTCACAATACATGAAAATGTATTCAGAATGTAAGTTTAATGTATTCAGAGCATAAGTTTAAACTTTAAACTTATGTTCTGAATACATTTTCATGTTCTGAACTGTTATTAAAAATTAAGAAAGTGTGTTGTTCTTTCTCTCTCTTTTTTCCCGTGCAACTGCTATTTATCGAATACTCAATGCGGCCCAGCCTCACTCAGACTTTATCTTATCCAGGTAATTTGAGTTTGAGACCCCTGCTCTAGTGTATCCTGATTCCTGACCTAGTCGCTGGAGAGAAATGAAATTGAGCAGAGCCACTAGGTAGCACCAGCCTGGTTAGTGCTGTATTTACTTGAGGGATAAATAACAGCTATACACCATCGGATACGTTTTGTCTTATTTTATTTTATTTTAAAGTAAATAAATGCTGTCCTCTGCCAATGCACTGGTATAGTTTAATATCGGGTGAAGGCAGATACTTCAAACTACAGTTTCTGAACCGTTTTTGGAACTGAAAAAGCTGGATCCCGAGTAACTTGACCTGAAGGCGTCACTAGCTCATCTACAATATGGAATTAAGCTTATCTCTCTCCACAGAGACAAGCAGGTGAAGGCTAAGTTGGAAGTGAGATCTGTGCAGAGGCCACTTACAGTAAGAATGCATGTCTTTGATTTTTTTCCAATAATAATGTTTTTTGTTTTTTTAAAGCAAGCTATTATTACTTAAGTAAAAGTACAGATACCAAAGCAAAAACCAAAACTCAAGTAAAAGCATCACATGAAAAAATGTACTTAAGTAAAAGTATTGTAGTGTGGATTCCTGCTCTCAAAGTAAAGTCAAGTAAAAGTAAAAAGCAACTACTTTAAAATCTACTTAAGTAAAGTACAGATACCTAAAAATTGTACTTGTGTAACATTTAAGGCAAACCAACACCAGTGGACAGACCCTCCATCAGAAAAGTGGCACAGTGTACCTTTAAATGTGTCAAGGAAGTCAATAATAACGGACTAAGTGATTGTTTTTTGTTTGTTTTTTTTATAGCTGAACCGTAAAGGAGTTTTTGTAGCACTTACGTAAAATGGACTTCTTCTACAACAGCGTTTGACAGGAGACGCCAACACCAAAGACACACACACTTGTTGCACATTACGGAGGCACTTGAACGCACCGTGTCGTGGACATAAAAGCCCCGGCACCATGGAAACCCTCTGTTCCCGTGGAGCTGTGACAGAACACAGAGAGAGAGTGATCATTACACATGTCTCTTGGTTATACTTCACACACAGCATATGGATTTCAACCGGGAGAGAAGACTGGACATGAGATCTAGTTTTCTGGGCGCTCTAAATTCTTCTTTGGGGACCATGCCAAAGTCTAGTGGTTCTAGTCAGATGTGTTTGAACATAAAAAATAAGAATACTACTGCTATAATTCCACCACTCGTCTACACAACATAGAAGAGTCATACACAACATTATTACTCACTGAACTTCAGGCAACAGTGTCACACCTGAGACAGGAGCACATGAAATAAAACACATACAGTCCCTGACAAAAGTCTTGTCGCTTATCCATTTTGTAGAAACAAAAGCTTATAACCTGACTTTAAATTAATCAATTGGTTTTAGAAATGTCTCATATGAAGCTAAAACCCTCCCAAATTATGCTCAATAAACTAAAATAAATTTGCTTCACTGAAGAAAGATTGATCATTTAATGAACACAGAAAGGTCAGATTTTGGCAAGACAAAAGTTTTGTCGCCTACAGAAAATTGAACAAATAATTTACTTCAAATACAAAAATATGTTGCATAACATCAGTGAATGAAGTAGTGGTGCTGTGAGATCCATATTTAATATCTTGTATGACTCCATGAGCTTGAAGGACACATCCATGCGGTTCCACAATGATTCATACAATTTGTTGATGAAGTCATCAGGAATAGCAAAGAAAGCGTCTTACATGCCTCCCAGAGTTCATCAAGATTCTTTGGTTTTCCTTCCATGCTTCCTCTTTCATTCTACCCCAGACCTGCTCAATGATGTTCATGTCTGGTGACTGGGCTGGCCAGTCCTGGAGCACCTTGATCTTCTTCACCTTGAGAAACTTTGATGTAGAGGTAGAAGTATGCGATGGAGCACCATCCTGCTGCAAAATTTGACCCCTTTTATGGTTGGGAATGTAAGAGGAGCTAATACTTCTTGATATTTTAGGCTATTGATATTTGCCTTCCACCCTGCAAATGTCTCACACACCCCCATACTGGATGTAACACCAGACCAGGATTTTTCCGCCACCAAACTTAACTGTTTTCTGGGTGAATCTTGGATCCATGTGGCTCCAGTAGGTCTCCTGCAATATTTGTGGCGGCTGTGATGTAATTCAACCGAGGATTCATCTGAGAAATCCACCTTCTGCCACTTTTCCAGTGTCCATCCTTTTAGCAGGCTGTGGGCCTTGGCAAATGCCACACGGTTTTTTAATTGCCTTTTGTTTAGTGCTGGTTTCTGTGCACTGATTCGACCATGGAGGCCATTTCCAGACAGAATTCTACAAACTGTTCAGGTTGACACAGGGACTTGAGGTGACCAGGCCTGGTGGAGTCTGCTGCAGTGGAAAAGGGGCCTTGGATTTTTGAATCAACAAACCGTCCTCCTGAGCAGTTGTCTTGCGGCGTCTGCTGGACCTGGGCTTGTCAAAAACATCTCCAGTCATTTCAGATCTTTTTCTTATTCTTTGTACTTGACGCTGAGACACATTGAAGGTGTCACCACCTCAGCAGTGGATCTGGTCTTCAGCCTCTTGATAATTAACACTTTGGTCTCAGGGTGGATCTTAGGCATGTTGTCAGAGGTCAAGTTGCAGTTGATGTGAAGGTCTGGTGTGCTGAGGTTCTTTTTATACACACCCACTAACTGATTGATCAGTAACTGATCACAGGTGAGGCTGTAATCTAGGATTGGTGCATCATATGACAAGACGACAAGACTTTTGTCTTGTCAAAATCTGACCTTTGTGTGTTCATTAAATGATCAATCTTTCTTCAGTGAAGCAAATTTGTTTCAGTTTATTGAGCATAATTTGGGAGGGTTTTAGCTTCATATGAGACATTTCTAAAACCAATCGATTAATTTAAAGTCAGGTTATAAGCTTTTGTTTCTACAAAATGGATAAGCGACAAGACTTTTGTCAGGGACTGTAGAGATGAGTGCACATTTCACTAAGTATCACAACATTATGCTTCAGTAAATAACAAGTGACTGAACTGTAATAGTATAATGTCACTGATCATGTGTCACAATGACACTGATGTTGCTTTAAACTCATGTTCCACCGACAGTGTCTTACAGATTTATAAAATATTGTCTGAAAAAGACTTGACATGGTGTAAAAAGTATAAAAAGTTGGAATGAAATATAATAATCAGCCACAAACAGTTCAAAGTCTGTGGGTAAGTGAAAGTTGCTATTTTCTGTAAGGTCTGATTTTGACCGCGCCCTCCTTTTAAATGCCTCAAAGCTCAAATATTTTGAAAGAAACAAAACTCAGATTTCACTGAGATGATATTTCAGATATAAACGTGAATTGTGCCAAGTTTAAATCAAATCCATCCAAATCCAAATCCATAGAACAACAACCTGCCCAGGGACGACAGGTGTAAATGAGCACTTCTGCTACAACCTGGTAGTTTAAATAAATAAACTAAACTAAACTAAATTAAACTAAACTAAACACTCATCCACTCTTTCATTACCTTCTGCCTGGACTATTGCCTGTCTGGGATTTCCCAAAACGTCTGGACAGGCTTCAATACATCCAAAACTCTGCTGCCAGGGTTCTCCCTCACACCAAGCCCTGGCAACACATCACCCCCTCTCTCTCCCACCTGCACTGGCTTCCCATAAAACACCGGATCCAGTATGAGATTCTTCTCTTCACCAAGGCCCCTCAGAACCTCTCAGACCTGCTCCAAGTTCACACACCCTCCAAGACATTCTGCTTCTCCTCCTCCTCTCAGCTCACCGTTCCCAGCTCCAGGTTGTGGATCATGGGAGACAGATCCTTCTATGTCCAGGCCCCAGCGCTCTGGAACACTCTCCCTCCACAAATGCAAACTACTAAAACCACTGATCAATTATTGTAAAGTGCTTTGGGTGTCTTGAAAAAGCGCTATATAAATGGAAGGTAATATTATTATTAAAATTTGAGCCTACTAAAAAGCACTGGACCCTCTGGAAGAACTAAAAAGCACTGGACCCTTTGGAAGAACTAAAAAACACTGGACCCTTTGGAACTCTCTCCCTCTTCACATCAGAAACTCAATTTCACTAAACACCTTCAAAAATCTGCTCAAAACACTCCTCTTCCTCACAGCCTTCAGCCTCCACACACAACTGCTCCTCTTTGTTGTGAAGTGTCTTTGTGTTACTGTGAAAAGTGCAATACAAAACCCTCGTATTATTATTATTATTAAAATCTCACTTCATCTGCAGATACTATCTCACACATTTCATCATAAATTGTACTTTTTGTGAATGTGAATAAAATTTTGAGGTTAGAAAATTATATTTTTCCCTCCATCTTAACAGACAAGCAAATGAACTGAAGTATGTGTATCTTGGAAATTCAAAATAGTTGTTTATTTTTTGTTATAATGACCATTAAAAAAACATGAGCATTTAGATTGGTTCATCAGTTAAAGGTACTACCCTTGTGCCTCCGCTCAATTTCATTTCTCTCATGCGACTAGGTCAGGAATCAGAATACACTAGACCACGGGTGTCAAACATACGGCCCGGGGGCCAGATCCGGCCCTCCAAGACCTTTAATCTGGCCCTTATTATATTTTCTATTAAAATATTGGTAATTTTCTGTGGTGTTTATCACAGCAGCGTCTCCAGCTCCTCTTGTACGTGGCCCCTCCCACCAGAGCAGCACAAATGAAGACTTGTCTCTTTCCAAATGCTCTTAAAGGACGATCGTTTTGACTGTTGACCGTGACACCCTCATCAGAAAAATGTCACAAATGAGAAAAATGGAGCCGAGTGCAGGATTTCCCAAGAAAAATTGACTTATTCCAAGTTCATTTAAAACATGTGTTGAAATTACATTTTTCTTAAAGTTTCAGGTTGTTATTTTGTAAAGAGTTTCATCTGTAATAGATTTGTGTTTTGTTTAATTATATTGACTGATTTTTTCTTTGCACTAGACGTTTGCAAGAACCCCGGAAGTTGTAGACCACGCACCAGCCAATCAGTGACAAGCTGAACCAACCCGAGTTGTGATAGCAGACTGTATCCTTTGGACTTCCTTTGGCAAATAAAAACTTTGCATTTTTTATTGCACCTTTAATTCGCAAGTTCACCTCGTAGAAACAACAATGATCTTTGACAGACATGTTCACTCTCTGCTTTGTTTGCTGTTGTGCCTCCAGTTACTTGGATACGTCACCACCAAATGACATCGGTTGGTTAAATAAAAAAAAGTACCTGCCTACCGTCGAGCAAACGAATCCTAATGCTGCGAGGTTAGACGACTTTGTTTCCACGAAGTGAAACCGTCTGATTAATCAGGCTACAAAACTGTAGCTCTGGGACAAAATATCTTAGTAAAATATATCCAAAAATACTGGTGATATATTATACAAATACAGCAGTCCACGATCCAGGCTAAGTTAAAGTTGCATTGTGTAATTTTCCTGGTGGAGGCTCCATCAAACGCTATTCTACATGGACATATTATTTACTTTGTCTAGAATGTTTCACAGTATGGCGTTAAACCTTTCTATCTTCATGGAGACCAAAGTAAACCAAGTTACAGGTCAGATCTGTGGAGAGAGTCGCTGCTAAACAGTCAAAGTGCCTGATTTTCTAAGTATTTTTGAGCTATAAAAGCACCTGTAATTTGATAAATGTAAGGTAGAGCTGTTTAATGCCAGACTGTGGAACATTCCAGGCAGAGCAATGACATATCCCGCAACCAAAAAGTTACACAGTGCACCTTTAATCATTGAAAATACATGATGTCTGCTTCAATTTGCCTCCAGTGGCCTCTATTTCAAAAAAAGTTACACAGTACAACTTTAATAATATTTGTAATCTGCATCTGTAAAGAAATCACGTTATAGTTGTTAAATGTCTACAATGAAACCAAAGCAAAAATAAATGATTTGAAACCCCCCGTGTTACTTTGAGGCTTGTGTTTGAAATCATTGAGACGATTTCTTAACACGCCACGGAATATAACTCCAATTGGCTCATTTATTTTCTTCTTTTGATCTGACAGATTGGTTTGAGCTGGAGAGACGGAGGACTGGTTTTTCATTCAGTTAGGGTTCAGCCGAGAAGGAGAGGCAAATATTTTTTACTGCACAAAAAGTGAAGAAAGAGAAAGTTGACTTGAGGTGCGGTGCTGCTCAGAATGCATAAGGTAAGTGAGGAGAAACTTTAGACCACTGCAAACCGGACCACACCAGAAAACTGTCGATGCTGATGGACTTCCAAAAGACTTCAAACTCGTAATGTCCCGAGGTGTGCGCTAATGAAAAATAATAGTAAGAAAAAGGTAGTAAAATAATCACGGTGGAGGGGTCTGACTCCTGGACTAATATGTTTGTGTTAATAAAACATTTAAAGGGTCCGTCTCATGCAAAATCAACTTTTCAGAACTTTCTGCCTTCTAAGGCTGTGTTCAGACTGCAGCCTGAAGTGACCCAAATCCGATTTTTTTGGCCCCTATGTGACCTGTATCTGATCTTTTAATGACACAGATCAGATTTTTTCAAATGTGACCCAGGACACTTGGACGGACGTCGCTGCCACTGCTCCAAAAAACGCCACGGCCAAAACCCTCGTCCTTCTCCTTCTCAATCTCCTCCTTAAAACAAGTAAGTTGTTCATGTTCTGGCTCCGGTACGAGAGGAACTTTAAAATCTCCAGGTGCTCAATGCTGCGTCCACTTCCGTAAACACAGAGCACGCTCGCTGCGCTTGACGTCGTTGTGTCTCCATTGCACATGTGGGACACTTTTGGGCCGTTTAACGTTCACACTGTAGTTCACGTACAAGTCACATTTAATTGGAAATGTGAACAACCTCGCAAAAACATCGGATTTCACAAAAAAATCTGAATTGTGTATCAAGCCCTGCAGTCTGAACGTAGCCTAAGAGTGATGTGTGGGCCTTGTATATGCCGCCAAGTGGTTTTTAGATTGATTCAGCGTTTATTTAACAAATTGCAGTGTATTTCTGCCACCCTCCCACATGACAATGAACTAAAGCTGCTACAACGATGACATGGCAGAGTTATTTTGCATGAGATGGGCCCTTTAAAAATGTGTAAACAATGACGCATTTGACGTAGCAGAAAGCGCTTCACACCCGCCCCCGTCCCGCTTCACCGCCTCCTTCCCACCTCCACCTCGCATCGGCTGACAATTCCCGCATGAACACTATTAATATTTTACCAATCAGTAATGTTCAGCTGATGTCGATGCGGTGCTTTAGTTTCGTGCTTCTGAAAGTCCTCGTCTGATTTCGGGTCCAACACATGCGGCTGAACGCGCTGTATCTCCATGACAGGGTGCACGTCTGTCTCCCCCTCCCTCCCTGAGATGGGCGGAGGAAGGGCGGCTCACTCAGAGCCTACGTCACGTTTGGAGGGCGGAGCCTGTGTTTTCTCAGGACGGGCGGGGGGATGAGCAATAGTGGGGCTTTCATAGTTCCTGGTCTGTGACTGTCTCCAAGAAATCAGTAAGATTTCAGAACTATTGTGTAATGGATGTTCCAAAACCCAAATAGTGTTTGTATATGTGTAGAAGATACCGTATTTTCTGGGCTATTAGGCGCTCTAAATTATAAGACGCACTGTCATTAAATGGTCTATTTTCAAACTTTTTTCACAAATAAACTGCACTGGACTTTAAACGAAACACAACAGTTGGATGGGTCAGTGGGACTTTGTTTGTGGCGTTCACGGTGACTCTGGGCTTTGTTCAGTTGTGGCGTGTAGGGAGGGTGCTGTCTGGGACCGCTGAATTGTCGGCGTGTTCGCAGTGACTCAGTTGTTCAGTTGTGTCTAGAAGTGGCACATTGCACTCGCTTTTTCGGTTTGTTCCTCCGTTCCGTTCCTTGTCGGCGTGGAGTGATGAGTGTGTCTGTGGGTGTGTTTGGCTGTGCGGTCGCTGTCTGCTCTGTGTGTGTTTGCGTGTGCTGTGGGTGGTGCGACTTTGTAATTTACTGAAGTTGTGCTGGGACACCCGAGTGGATTCGTGTATGGGGCGCTTTGGATTGTGCGGCGTAATTTTTTGATGGGGTTGGAGGCTTAAGAGCGCACCTAACAGCCCGGAAAATATGGTACAATGTGAAAAGAGTTATTTTGCATGAGATGGGCCCTTTAAAAATGTGTAAACAAAAATATTCTAAATTTCAGAATGTAAACGACAGGAGACAAAAGTGAAGTGGAAAATAATGTGATTTAAGAATATTACAAAATGTGAAGAATCTGTGGAAATGTGGCCACTGAAAACCACCACCACACAATACATCTGAGTGATCTCAGAGCTCAGTCTAAAAACATTGTGTAAAAACATTTCCATGGAAACAAGCAGGTGGAGGCCCTTCTCCAGGCATCCAAGAGTCAGGTTTGTGGAGACACAAGCCCGCTCACTGTAAGGGTGCATGTTTTTTTGTGGCCATACCGGTTTGTCAAATACTGATCCTGTCAAACCTCAGAAGCTCAACAAAGGTCTGGTTAGTACTTGGATGGAGACCGTAGGGAACACCAGGAGCCACAGGGGGGCGCCAGAGACAAAAACTGTCATTGTGTCCTTAGGCAAGACACTTCACTCACATTACCTAGTATGAAAGTGGTGAGTGTGTGAGTGTTGGTGGTGGTCAGAGAAGCCGATGGTGCAGATTGGCAGTCTCGCTTGTGTCAATCTGTCCCAGGGCAGCTGTGGCTACAATAGCAGCTTTCCACCATCGAGTCTGGAGTGAATGACTGATGAACTGTAAAGTGCTGTGAGTGTCTTGAAAGAAGCTATATAAATGCAATGATTAATTTTATACGTTTTTAGTGCTTTTTATTATACAGTCGTCCCTCTCTATATCGCGGTTCACCTTTCGCAGTCTTTCTGTTTCGTGGAATTTTTGCAAGCTTTTTTTACAGTGTATGAACATGAATTGCGTATTACAGGCGGGTAGTAATTACACACGGGTGGGTCAGGACTAAACCAGGTCTAAACCAGGACTAATCTTGGATTTAAGAGAGAAAACCCCAAGCAAGGTGTCCACAAAGCACGATTGAGCTGAACCGGTCCTTTCTCCCGTGGTCACCTCCGAGCCCGTCCCGACAGTGAGTCCTGTTTCAGTTCTGGTTTAGTCCTGGTTTATTCCTGTTTTAGTCCTAGTTCAGTCCTGGTTTTGTCCTCCTCTTCAGTCCTGGAATCAGTCCTAGGTTAGTTCTGGGTTAGTCCTGGTTTAGTCTTAGATCAGTCTGTGGCGTAAGCAGCGCAAAAGTTTGATATAATCTCGGGTTAACGGGCGGGTGCAGTGTTGTACTGCACGGGTGCGGGTCTCCAAAAATGGACCCGTGCAGGACTCTGCGCTGTAGGGCTCCATTATGGGAATAAATTAATCTTTGGTTCATTACATAAAGAAGGAGGAAAATAACAAAAAGGATGCAAAAAGGGTTGTAACTGTCCTGTGTGAGAAAAGTGTATAAAGTGTGTGCTGAGGGGTTTTACAGACTTAAAACAGATATAATAATTGTAAAATATAAAGTTGACTACTTCACAGATTTCACCTGTCGTGGGTTATTTTAGAACGTAACCCCCGATAAACTCACTGTACTTTTTTTATCTTAAAAGTGACATACTGTGGCTTTAAAGGCACACCTGGAGTTGTGTTTTGTTTCATTCACACATGTTTAATCTTTTTATTATTAGTCCATCTACATCTCCAAAGCTCAAAATGCTCTGATCCACTTTGTTGTGATGTCATAAAGTGGTACTTTTCAAGTGAACCACTCGTTTTACCTTTAGTTCAGTAAAAATTGCCAATCCAGGAGCTGAAATGATCCAAATGATTCCAGTGAAGGTGTACGGAGTTTAAAAACACAGTGGAGCTCTTCCTGTATTACCACATGACATCACAAGGTGGAAGAGCGTGTTTTCTGTTTGAGAGAAGAACTCCTAAATAGTCTAAATGTGCAGGGTTTGTGTGTTAAACATGTGAATGAAACAAAACACAACTCCAGGTGTGTTTGTGATGAGAAAACTACATGAGAGCATAGATCAGAAAACAGCGGGATGTGGGCTCTTTAAATGTCACCAGTGTCGTGTGACTGAAGTGAATAGGCAGCTTATACTTGTCAGTCAGCCGGCTCCTCTGTGTTTGACATTCAGCCTCCTCCTGTGAGGCCGGCTCAGACCACATGTGCTGAATTCTAATAGAGGACTGGAAATGAGTCTGTCCCGCTGCACGAGGCCTGCAGGGGAGGCCAGAGTGCTCACAGGAATCTTTTAATAATCATTTTCTATCTGATGCTATGATCTGCTAAAACTGTGCTAATAAACTCATCATGGGGAATCATTTGAACACACGGCAAACTGTTTAAAGGGCCCATTTTATAACATTATTTTCTATGTTCTAATGTAGTTTCCTCATCACAAACAGACCTGGAGTTGTGTTTTGTTTCATTCACACGTTTTTAAACACACAAACCCTGCAGATTTAGGTCGAGTTCTTCTCCAAACAGAAAACACAGGGTGATTCCCACTTCGGACAAATCCAAGTCCTCAGAGCTCCGCCAAGTGCTCTTTCAATTCCCCCAAAGCCCTCACGTCCTCCACACTCCACTCCTCCGTTTGACTCTTTTACCAGGATGCACAGGTGGATCCTTGGCCACCTCGGAGCGCTGCAAATTGCCCACAATGCACCGCAACTTCATTTTTTTTTACTTTTTAACTTTATTTAAACAGTAAAATGCATTTGAATCAATTAAAACTCATTCTACTATAAAAATGTTGTTATTTTAGCCACATTGCTGCAGACAGTGTTGGGAAGGTGACTTTTAAAATGTATTCCCCTACAGATTACAGATTACATACCCCAAAATGTAGTTTGTAACAGAATCCATTAAATTACTTAAATGGAGTAACGTAATCTGAATTCTTTGGATTACTTGATTTGCTGTAGAGAAGCAAAGACGAGGAAATCGTAACATGAGATGTTTTGTCTGCTAAAAGGAAATAAAAAGCCCAGACTTTACTGAACCAAATTAAAAATATTATTGATAGAAAAGGAGAAACGTCCATGCAGTATGTTTTAGTCCTGTTTTAGACCTGGTTTAGATCTAGTTTAGGCTTGGTTTTAGTCCTGTTTTAGACCTGTTTTAGATCTAGTTTAGGCCTGGTTTTAGTCCTGGTTTAGACCTGGTTTAGTCCTGGTTTAGTCTTGGTTTAGACCTGGTTTAGTTTCCGGCAATGAGTGGAATTACCAATTACTGGGTATAGCCCAGAATGTGAAAATAGGAAAATACCACTGTGTAATCCATTTATTTCAAAAAAGTAACTGTAATCCAATTACCACTCACTGAAACAGTAACTGTAACTGAATACAGTTACTCATAATTTGTACTCCGATTACATTACTCCCCAACACTGCCAATCTTTTGTAGTTCAGGAGAAGTTCACTGATCTGTCACTCATCCTTAGCCGTTAGCATTCTCTTAGCTTCCTTAGCTCGGTGCTGTTACGCTAAATAACCTGTTAGCATGTTTTACCAAACCGATTAACGGTAGACAAGATTGCTAAAACACAAATGTCTTACGTAACTCCGGTACATATAATCTGTTACTCCCCAACACTGGCTGCAGACAACGCTATTATCAGATCTAATTAATTAAGATTCATTTAAAAAAAAAAGCAAAAGCTCTTTAAGAAAGACATTCGGAATAAAACCATAGATATACCAGCCTAAATAACTTGATAAGAGATGATTCACTTAGCCTTTATTATTCACATGTTTTAATGCATTTGACACATAAAAACACATCTGAACACTTTACATTTGTAGAAACATTCATGTTTAATAAAACTGTGAGTTTTTATCGTGTAGTCACGGCGCAGTCATTCCCTCTGGAGCCTGTTCCAAGTGCACTACAGGACCTGTGAGCGGAGGAGCCTCTGGAGGAAGGATCCTGAGAAATGAGAAACAGCCACTCTATTCTACGTTGTGATCTCATGTGGTAATACAGGAAGTGCTCCACTGTGTTTTCATTTAGATAATTTCAGATCCGGAATTGCCAATCTCGACCGAACTAAGACTACGTTTACACTGAGACGAATCACGTTATCACCGTATCGGAAATGATCTGCGTCCACACACGTCGTTTCTGTGTCCACAAGTCTTCCCTATCCACACAACTTTGCGTATCGTATTTTCCGGGCTATTAGACGCACTCTTAAGCCTCTAACCGCATCAAAAAATGACCGTGCGCCCCACAATCCAGAGCGCCCTATACACGAATCCACCCGAGTGTCCCAGCACGACTTCAGTAAACTACAAAGCCGCACCACCCGCAGAACACACAAACACACACGGAGCAGACAGCGACCGCACAGCGACAAACACCTACAGCCACACTCATCACTCCACGCCGACGAGGAATGGAACGGAGGAATGAATTTAAAAAGCGAGTCCAATGTGCCACTCTGAGCCACAACTGAACAACTGAATCACTGTGAACACGCCGACAATCCGTTGGTCCCAGACAGCACCCTCCCTACACGCCACAACTGAACAAAGCTCAGAGTCACCGTGAACGACACAAACAAACAAAACCACTCACCCATCACACTGTTGGGTTTCCTTTAAAGTCCAGTGCGGTTTATTTGTGAAAAAAGTTCGAAAATAGACCATTTAATGACAGTGCGTCTTATAATCCAGAGCGCCTAATAACCCGGAAAATATTTGTTTACGCTTTACAGAAACGAAACTTAAAACCGCATGGCTGATTTGAATAAACTGAGCGCTCAAAAAACAGCTCACTATTGTGCACTGATGTGGTTCAGCTTCTGTCGGACTAAAGGACACGACTCAGTGGAATATGAGTGTTCTTCCTGTGACAGAGGAGTGTTCTGCTGATGGTGAGTCTGTTCTGTGCTTCTATCGCGCTGGAGATGGTTCATGTTAAACTTTTCAGAGATTATACGTCTCCAGGTCGTACACACAGACTGTATTTATGAATGGACATATATTCTAGCCTCTTAGCATTTTGGGGGTGAATTACTTCACGGCGCATCGACCTATATCAGCGTATCAGCGTTTCCAGGCGTCCACACAGTGCTGGATCAGATCTGTACTCAGATGAATTCGTGGGAGCTGGCGGCACCAGATTATTTCATCTCTGGAGCTGTTTTCAATCGGATTAGAGTGGACGAACACTGCATCCACAACGAAAACAACTCAAATACACACTAATGTGGACGGGGCCTTGAGGTAAAAGGTTAAATTGAAAACGACCACTTCATGACATCACAAGGTGGAACAGCTTATTGAGCTTTGGAAATATCGACAGAACAATAATAAAGGATTACTCAAACTTGTGTGAATGAAACAAAACACAACTCCAGGTCTATTTTTGAGAAAGTAACAACATTATAACATGGTGTAAAACTTACAAGAGTCAATTTAGTATAACAGAGGACCATTAAAATAATTCTGTTTTCCACATTTCATTTTTAAGAAGGTAATAATCATGTACTGTGCATTTCCGGCTTTTACTTGGACATAGAGAGAATGTTCTTGTAACTTTGCATAATTAAAACCATTACTCATTTAATACAGAGTGGAAAAGAGCACTTATTTGTGATTGGGCTCCATTAACATTCAATCAAACAGGGGTAAGACGAACACAATATCAGCATGTGGGGCTATATTCCTGAACAAACCCTCACATGTCCTTAAGAGATCCGTATAGTGGAATGAAAATGATTGGATGTTTCATAATAGTTCAGTATGTAATTAAACAGTACACTTCAACAAACTGCCTGACTCAAAAAGTACTCAAGTGAGGTCACGGTCAGGTACAATTTGCTGCTTGCTCAACATAATCCATTAATAATACAAGTGTACAATAGATTATGGTTTGTGCATTGAATCATAACCAAAATAAAATAAAATGGCTGTAATTGATGTATACTGATATAATATATGGACAATATCAGGTTTGCTCAGACTTTTTCAGTCTGTGAGCTACTTTTAAAATGATCATGTCTGAAAGATCTACCACCTAATACAAAAATGTTAAACTTATATTTATTTGTAAATGTATTATGAATTCTTACATGTACAACACATTTTGATGTACCTCGCATAACGTCATGAGATAATACTGCACAACACAATGAAACATTTACATGTTCGTAATCATCCTACAGATTACAGATTACATACCCCAAAATGTAGTTTGTAACGGAATCCATTAAGTTACTTAAGGTGAGTAAAGTAATCTGAATACTTTGGATTACTTGATTTGCTGTAGAGAAGCAAAGACGAGGAAATCTTCACATAAGATGTTTTGTCTGATAAAAGAAAATAAAAAGGCCGAGTCTTTACTGAACCTTATTAAAAATAATATTGATAGAAGACGAGGAGACACGGTCTGCACAGCATGATTTAGTCCTGTTAAATCCTGTTTTAGACCTGGTTTAGTCCTGGTTTAGTCCTGTCAAATCCTGTTTTAGACCTGGTTTAGTCCTTGTTTAGACCTGATTTAGACCTGGTTTTAGTCCTGGTTTAGTCCTGCTTTAGTCCTGATTTAGACCTGGTTTTAATCCTGGTTTAGACCTGGTTTAGATCTGGTTTTAATCCTGGTTTAGTCCTGTTAAATCCTGATTTAGACATGGTTTAGAATTAGTTGAGTCCTGGTTTAGACCTGGTTTTAGTCCTGCTTTAGTCCTGGTTTAGTCCTGGTTTAGTCCTGGTTTAGACCTGGTTTAGTGTCCGGCAATGAGTGGAATTACTAAGAAAAATATATATTGGGGATATAGCCCCAAATGTGAAAACAGGAAAATAAAGATGTGTAATCCATTTATTTCAACAAAGTAACTGTAATCCAATTACCACTCATTGACACAGTAACTGTAACTGAATACAGTTACTCATAATTTGTACTCTGTTTGTATTGTACGCCTTCGCAGCTTTGTACCCCCAGCATGGTGAGGGGTCTGTTGACTCCAGTGCCCACATGGCTGCAGGATCCAGATGACCTACTTTGAGTTAACTCCACCCCCTTCTCCACCGCAGCTGAGGTCTAGTCGTAATATTTGTACTGTGTTTTGACTATGTGCTGATGTCGCAGAGGTATTTTTTATTTATTTATTTATTGTTTTGTGTACTGGTCCCATATTATGCCCTGACAGGAGCATGGTCTGGTGGTTGTTCTCTTTTTTTTCTCCTCCCCCTATCCTCGTGTTACGCTGCACTGTTTTCTTCCTCTTACTATCTTACCATCTTCCGGTTCGGTATTCTGTCGATTTGAGCTACCCATCAATTTGAGCTTGCACTTGCACACAACCCCCAAGTGCTGTCACAGTTTAAAGGCCATCGATTGGAGCTCCCGAGGCAGAAGTGGACTAACAAGGTACATTTTAAAAGTGTTTTGGTTTAATTGTCTGTTTTAACCAGTTAAGTAATGACGTGTGTGTTGGAGTTGTGTCAGAATCCCTATTACATTCATTACATCCTATTTTATTTTGTTTCCATGTGTAGAAAATGTTGTAACTTTGTTTAGAAAGGAGCTGTTTCAATAAAATATCACTATATTATAATAGGAAATTCACACTGTAGCCTATAATATTTACAGTATTTAATATAAAGATGTCAGTGTTTCCAGTCATTTCTTTCTCTTATAGTGGGAGCCTTATTTGACAGAAGATATAGGTCTGTCGAAATGAGCTCCTCTACCCAAATTCATCTAATTGAGTGAATAATGGTGATTCTACAGTGGGAGCATTATTTGATGGTTCAGGTGGGCTGTCGATATGTGCTCCATTTAGTCAGAGTTCTATTTGAGTAGAATACAACTGTCCAAATGAACTAAGCTGATTCACATAAATGAGTTGAAATTTGACAAAGTTTGATCACCGTGTGCAAACAACATCAAACCCACATCTCTAATCCAAAGAAATATTCTGTCAATCTGGGGAGGTCAGGGTCAGGGTTTGGCTTTATTGGATCTGTACAATTGTAAACTGTAAAATGTAAGGTCGCTTATTACAACGGGGCAGCGTGAATCGATAGACATCACTGTCGATTTAGGCTGCGGGGAGCTCATTTTGACGGGGCAGTCTATTTTGACAGAACACCGGTCCATGTCCAGCACCCCCATGTCATGTTGTACTGTGAGTTTGTAATGTACAGACAGGTCTTTGTAAGTCTAATACATGTGAAGAAATTAACACAGAAAAAGCATTCTGATTCTGATTTAAAAACACAGTGGAGCTTTTCATGACAAAGTGGAACAGATTGTTTTCTGTTTGAGAGAAAAACTCAACCTAAATAAGCAGGATTTGTGTGGTAAACATGTGTGAATGAAACAAAACACAACTCCAGGTCTGTTTTTGACAACAAAACATCATCACAAATCAGAAAATAGAGTAATATTACTTTTAAGCAGCCAACTGCTTGTCTCCATGGAGATGATATTAGTTTAGAATGCTCCACACTATCGTATTAAACTTACCTGTCATTATGGAAGCAAACAGTCCAAGAAGTTACAGGTCAGATCTGTGGAGACTCTGCTCACAGTAACAAAGCGTGTTTTTCAAGTTGCAATCACAGCATCTGTAAATGAATAAAAACAGTTTAGTCATGCTGTTTTATTAAGTAGGATTATCTGCGCCACCATTACTTACTTACTTACTTTTAGCTTTGGCAAGAGTTTTCAAACTTTTGAGACGGGAGACTGGGACCCCCAAAATAACTGTGCAGCTGACTCATGATCCCCACTGGGATCTGGCACAAAATAGATGCTGATGTTTTCATTTCAATGGAAAAACAAAGTGGCAAGAGTTTATTTTTGTGCTTTTCTCCTGAATAGACTTAAAAATGACTTTACACAATTATGCTATGAGGCTAAAAATGTGTAAAATATATTTTGGAATCATCTCACAACCAATATACAACTACATTTACAGAAATACATGGAAATAAAAGTCATTCTCCATTTTGTTGCACCATTAAAATGAACACAAACCGACCTGTTTTCTGAGGACACACTCACACTTCAGTTGTCAGTTGGGATCTTCTCGAGTACTTTATGGTGTGGAGAGTGCGAGTCTGGACACTGGTGAATCTCCACAAGATCCGATTCATGTGATTGACAGGTGGATTAGCCAATCAGGATGCATGATTGGTTCATATCAAAACAAATATGGCTTAGAGAAATGTAATTTTGTTTGTAAATAATAGTTGACCAACAAGCTCCTTCACTTCACAAGTGTCACTGAACAAAACAGATCTGATTAGACTATATTTATAAATGGAAATGCTCTGGAACAGTCCAAAACGGCCGTCCAGTCTACCGGTAGTCGATCGTACTAACAGCAGAGGGCGTGAATATGATAATTTGCCCATTTGTTAAGCATAAATTGCAGAGGCCTAAAAGGTGAGAAAGAAAAGTGGGTTAATTGTTTGTTTTAACACGTGTCAAAGACGTCAAACAGAAAACGTAAGGATGAAGGTGGATGGGAAAAAGCTAAAGACAAAAATGCTTCAAAAGTCCCTTTGAAATGAAGTGATTTAGGTGTTTTTGGTAATAAACAATCAGAAGTACTTCATCTTTATATGTTTTCTTCAATAATTTCATTACTGATTTACTGAAATGAGTCATTATTATAATTGGCCTGTTTGTGGAGGAAAGTCCAGGGCTGTTTTTTGGTCCCAATACGTCCCTGTAAATCAGGCATGTCCAAACTATGGCCCGTGGGCCAAATGCGGCCCTCTGACAAATTTTTCTTGGCCCTCAGGCTTCCAGGTGAATTGGCCCAAATTACCTTGCATCAATGAAAAATTAACTTTTTACTGCAAGTTTTTTGAAAATGTACCTTGATAAAGCCAATATTTTATATATAGTGTGTGGTTTTAAGGATCTTAGCATGAATAAAGACTGACGTCTCAATCTAACGTGTTAAACAGGCACATATTTCAATTATTCACTGTACTGAGCACCAGTCTACGGCCCTCGATCAGCCCTCTGCTTCATCTGTGTTTAGATATGTGGCCCTTGATGCAAAAGGTTTAGACACCCCTGCTGTAAATGGACATAGCTCCATCGACCTTGTCTCCAACTGACTTTACATGAAACTAAATTGTCATACCTCTCTCTGTAACTGCTGCAGTGAGCCTCGTCATTTTGGTCTTAAAATGTATTAAATATATTAACACATTCTTTATGATTCTGATGTTTTAGGGTTAGGGTTGTCTGTACATAAATTTCTATTCCTAATATGGAACTTGCCTTCAAATTTGCCCCTATAACTGCTAGCCTCATGAGCTTCATTTGACTGGAGCCTAATGCTGTGGGTGTCTCCCTTAGACCACTTCTGTACACAGTTTATAGACGTAACAGAGGGCATGGAAAGCAGACTGATTTCCCTCAGCATAAAAATACAGAGATCATCAGTCTGGATTTTCCTTTTAACACTTAAGACAAAAGCGTTCTTACCTGGTCTGTGTGACATCCATTCTTTTAAATTTCAATTAAAAATGAAAAACAATAAAGTGGGAAAACAGTTTGTTATTTCATTATTCTGTTTTAGTGTCAAACCTCTATTACCAATATTTAATTTAAAGTTTATTTCAATAACACCAATCAACAAACAGTCCGTGCCTGTTTCAGTTCTGATATTTTATTCTCTGTGGTTTATTTGCTCCACATGTTCTGCTGTTTAGTTCGCCGTGTGTGAATAATGAAATAACAAACTGTTTTCCCACTTTATTGTTTTTCGTTCTTAATTGAAATTCAAATGAATTGGTAAGAAATGGTACATGGACCTTACCTGACCATTTCAGAATTAAAGTTTTAGAGAATTTGAGAGGAGGACCAGAGACATTGCATGGACACTTTAAAACAGGGTATCCCCAGGTTTGACTACCCCCAATTTAAGACCTTTTAAAGACCACTTAAATGAAAATTAAGACCAACATCGCACCCAATATGTGGGCGAACAACACCTGATCCAATTTTAATAATGAACAACCAAATACTATATCTACAACAGGTTTGTCCACACTTTTCAGCATGCGAGCTACTTATAAAATGAGTTAAAAGTTAAAATAAAATAATCTACCGACTACAAAGCCAAGTAAACTGTGCTACACTGAAACACTCTGCACCTCACCCACAGTTTGAGAACTTCTTCTTTAAGAGAACTTCCCCAGGCACTTTGCACAAAACCGCGAAAAAAGTGAAGAAAGTTGGTAGGATTTTTAAACCTGTTTTTTTTTTTTTTTTAATTCCAAACTGGAGTTACATTGTTTTACTGGTTTTGCAGTGGGATTTAGCCTCTGCACATTTACCAAACACACATCGTGACAGATGCATTTTTGCATTTTTATTAGGCAAACTTCAGCTTCACATGTTTTTTTTTCCTCCCTCTGTTTAACATTGTACTGCAGCCCGGTTGAGTAACAAAAAAATAGGTTAATGAAATTTAAGACCTTTGTAAAAAAATTAAGACTTGGACAACATAATTTAAGACTTTTTAAGGCCTTAATTTTGGAACGTGAAATTTAAGACCTTTTTAAGACTTTTAAGACCCCGCGGTTACCCTGTAAAAGTTAAACACACACTCTACAACATTTCTTTGTAAGAGATTCAGTCTAAAATTTCCCAAATGATGCCACAATATTTAACTACCATATTACTTATACTTAAAAATCCTATCCATCCATCCATCCATTTTCTTCAGCTTATCCGGGGCCAGGTCACGGGGGCAGCAGTCTAAGCAGGGACTCCCAGACTTCCTTCACCCCAGACACGTCCTCCAGCTCCTCCGGGGGACCCCGAGGCGTTCCCAGGCCAGCCGAGAGACATAGTCCCTCCAGTCGTGTCCAGCGTCTGTCCCGGGGTCCTTCCCAGTGGGACATGCCTGGAACACCTCCCAAGGGAGGCGCCCAGGAGGCATCCGGAACAGATGCCCGAGCCACCTCAACTGGCTCCTCTCGACGTGGAGGAGCAGCGGCTCTACTCCGAGCTCCTCCCGTGTGACTGAGCTCCTCACTCTATCTCTAAGGGAGCGCCCAGCCACCCTGCGGAGGAAACTCATTTCGAGTGCTTGTATCCGCGATCTCGTCCTTTCGGTCACTACCCAGAGCTCATGACCATAGGTGAGGGGAGGAACGAAGATTGACGGTAAATTGAGAGCTTCCCCTTTCGACTCAGCTCCCTCTTCACCACAACGGTTCGATACAGCGACCACATCACTGCAGACGCTGCACCTGCCCACCTGTCAATCTCACGCTCCGTCCTCCCCTCACTCATACTACTTGAACTCCTCCACTTGAGGCAAGGACTCTCCTAAAATCCTTAATACAAAATGGATATAATCCTTAATACAACATAAATTAATTAATACAAAAACAGAAAATAGTGTCATATGGGCCTGCTATATTCAACATCCTTCTCCTAAAACATTTCCACACTTATTTTAAATAGGTGCGTATTTCAGGAGCTCCGAATGCAGTGACAGAAGATTGACAACGAGAAAACAAGTGCAGGAATGAGTGACATGTTTTGCTTATAAGAATATATTTACATAAGCACCAATCAGCGCTCATTAAAAACCGTTCTGTTTCCAATAGCAACAAGCTGAGAACAAAAAAACAGCTGACATAAGGCTCTGTTTACAGCTCTGTTGATTTTATTGACAGAGATATTGATAACACACATTTAATTGTTTGTCAAGATGATTTAGTGACTCCGTTCTCCCTTAAATCAAAGCTCTTGTAATATATTTTATTGTTTTTTTAAGTAATTACGTAAGTTTAAGTCTTACGCATTCAGATCATGTATTTTCATGCAGTACAGATAGATTGTATAAGCAGCTCTTGAGGTCAAAAAAAGTCAACTGTATTATAAAGCCTGTTACTGTGGAGAGAACAGGAAATGCTCTGTTAGCATATTCGTGTGTTACTGTGACGGTGAAACTCCGAAAAGTGCTTACAGGACGCTCAGAACGTGTAAGGTAAATGAGGATTAACTTCAGATCACACAGCAAAAACACACTAAAATTGAATTGAACTAGGTCTGTTTTTCACATTTTTAAGAATCCAGTGAGTCAGAAATGTGCGCGAAAGTTGGCAGTAAATATTTTAGTTGAGGTAAGTACAACAATAATCTGTAAAAAGGCTGTAAATGAACCACAGAAATACAGTACTTTTTGGACTATAAGTCACACTTTTTTCATCGTTTGGATGTTTCCTGTAAATTATATATTAAAATGTTCACACTGAAGCCTCAAGGGGGCGCTCTAGTCTTGTGTGTCAGTATCTGCTGCTCCTATTAATCCTGCACCACTTCACGTCACTGTGCTGCGCATGGCTCCTACAGAAAGAGCCTCTGTCCTGCTGCAACAACTGAAATGTTCAGATGAAAACAGTAATCGAGCAGCAGAAAGAAAGTTTGAAGTGAGCGAGAAACTTGAGAGGGACTGGCAGAAAGCGGGGATGGAGAACACACATGCAACTTTCAGGGTCGACAAAGCCTGGACTTCAGTGACACCGAAATCATCCTGTCGAGATTCAGAAATGCCAGAATAATTCTAACTGGAACTGAAGCCGAGTTTGACGACAGCTACACAGAAGAGGAAGCGGTGCTCTGTTTTCCTCCAGAGGTCACAGACTTGTTCAGCAGTGACACCGAGGATGAAGAATTGAATGGATTTAGTGATTTGGAGTGAGATGGAGAGTTTGGTAAACTTGTTCTGTTCTGTTGTTTATGTTATAGTTTATCTGAAGAACTGTGACGTTAACAGTCTGTTGTTCTTTGTGCTTTCAACAGGAAATGTCGGTTCCTGGTCTCTAATTTTATAAAATAAATTTCCCCCAAAAAGTGCAACTTATAGTCCAGTGTGACTTATGTATGTTTTATTCTTCTTCATTACGCATTTTTTTGGCTGATGCGACTTATACTCGGAAGTGACTTATAGTCCAAAAAAATCGGTAAATGAACCACAGAAATAAGAACTATCACATGACACAGGTTTTTGAAGACTTTATAGATCATAATGCTGCTTTTTTTGAAGAAGCGTCCCCCACCTGCATGCTATTGCTTTGCCTAGATCAGGGGTGTCAAACATACGGCCCGGGGGCTGGATCCGGCCCTCCAAGACCTTTAATCTGGCCCTCAGCTGATTTTCTACTAAAATATTTGAATTATATTTTCTATTAAAATATTGGTAATTTTCTGCGGCGCTTCTGTGCGTGGCCCCTCCCACCAGAGCAGCACAAATGAAGACTTGTCTCTTTCCAAACTCTCTTAAAGGACGATCGTTTTGACTGTTGACCGTGACACCCTTATCAGAAAAATGACGCAGCCCCTGGACCAACATGAGTTTGACACCCCTGGCCTAAATTGTTCCATAGTGTGGCATTAAATTTATCAATCTCCACTGGGACAAGCAGCTCATAGGGCAAGTTACAGGTCAGATCTGTAAAAATGTATCTGTATATGTAACAATTGCCATATGGATCAGTTTAATTTGTACATTGGAGGTAAAGTAACAGCATCGCTATGGAGACAAGTGGTGAAACCCAGAGATATAATTAATAGACACAGCGTTCAGTGCTAATGCTGTCATCCACTTAACAACTCGGCGAGTCTGGGAAGATTATGAAACACCGGAGACTAGTATATTTTCCAGTTATCTTTAATCCATAAAAATGTGAAATGCTGGCAGGTACCAACACATCAAGCACATTTAGGTGAGGTCAAAGCTTTGTTCAAAGTCACTGTTGAGTGTGTAAACCTTTTGGTGTTTTATTTTAGATTACAGTCCATCCATCGTTTTTCTTCTGCTTTATCCAGCCTTCACTTTCCACGCACACTTCCTCCAGTTTATTTAGAACGTTTTAGATTATAGTGATCCAGTGTATTTCTCATCTATGAATGTGTGTGGTGGAACCCTCTTCACGACCCCAGAACGGTTACATAGTGCACAGTGTTACATGTGAAGCACTTTGTGGGTTACAGTGTTGTATGAGAAGCACTTTTATAAATACAGTTTCATAGCTTTGAGGATTGCCTACATTAGTATAGCCACTAGTCTACATTACTAAAGTGTTTCCCGTTCCTTTGGTTCAGACTTTGTGGCACAACTACAGGCTGTCCCAGAAAATTTGACATCATTTCGCAGACCAATAATTTTGGCAATTTTTGTTGAAATCACCTCAAATGTTCACAGAATGTATAGAAACAGATCAAGATTTTAATTAGTAATTTAATGTTTTATTTTTGTACTGTTTTCAGGTTGAGCCGTGCTGTTCACTCCTAAAGACAAGTCACTCAACACTGTGCAGCTTCAATGCAAAATTTGGAAAAACTTCACCAACTGGCAAACAAATCTGGACTTGGTACCAAAAATGTAAAGAGGAAGTCTGATTATGCAGGGCTAAAGGATCTGGTAAACCAAATCATCATTCAAGGAATCTGGGTTTCCAAACTTGTTCTCCTTACAGACTTCTTGAGTTTTTCACAAACTTGTTCAACCTTCTCTTCTGAAACTGATGATGACCTATCAGATCTTTTAGCCCTTTAACATTTTTAGTACCAAGTCCAAATATGTTTGCCAGCTGGTCAAGTTTTTCAAAATTTTGTACTGAAGGCTGCTCAGTCTTGAGTGACTGTGTGCGAGCAGATTCCAAGATGCAAATTGACTTCTCTTTGGGAGTGAACGGCTCAACCTGAAAACAGAACAAAAATAAAACATTAAATATAAAATCTTGATCTGTTTCTAAGCATTCTGAGACAAGAACTGCTAAAATTATTGGCCTGTGAAATTACATTCTGTACTTTGTATATTCAGAATTTCCTTCATTTCCTTCACTTTCATACAATTTGTGGAGTTTAAAAGGCCCTATATTACACAAAATTGACTCATATGAGCGTTTAGCTATTTTAGAACGTTGTTATCTCATTAAAAACGCGTCTGGAGTTGTGTTTTATTTCATTCACGCGTGTTTGAGTAATCCTTTATTATTATTCTGTCTACATCTCCAAAGCTCCAAATGCTCTGTTCCAGTCTAAATATGCAGGATTTACACATGTTTGAATGAAATAAAACTCAAGGGCATGTTTTTGATGAGAAAACATAACATAACATAAAATAGCGTAATATAGGCCCTATAAACGTCACTTATTGCCTGTACTTCATATTTCAGCAGTCTTTTGTAACAGTTTAGTTACTTTTTATGTTATGAATGAAGCGACAAAGTGAGCTTTTAATATGCCAAAGTCTAGTCCATGTTCTTTTTAGACTATGTGGGAGAATTCTAGACTATGGGGAGGCCACTGTAGTCTTTTCTATTAACGGGAAACACAGAATTTTTTCTTTAGCTATGGTACAATGGCACCACTCTGTCTATGTGTCTTCTACATATGGGGCACTTCTTGGGTGTGGGGAAAAATTCGTAGCACTGGAGACAGGAGCACACGTGTCCGCACTCGAGAAAAACGCAATCTCTTTCCCGACTTAAACAAACGGTACAGCTGGAGGGTGAAATGGCGGTGTCATCCAAGTTCAGATCTTGTATCCTCTGTCTCTGCTGCGCCTCGAACTCCTCCATCAAACCCCTTTCGCGCTTTTTCTGCCGATAATGAGCAAATTTCTTCCACAAGATATAGACCAGGGTCGAGCAGGCTGCCATACCGAAGATAATCGTGATAATTTTCCACATTCTAACGCTACTTTCTTGTTTTCTCAGTAATGCGTCGTAATCCAAGTGGCTAAGGAAGTAGCAGTAGTGTTCTTTAGGTGGTTGTAGCTTGATAAGGTTGTTGTCAAGAACGAGCTCGCCGACTCCAGTGATGCTGTCCCCGATTCGTAGCATCTCCTCTACCTCGTGAATGCCTTTGGGACGTTCTCCGCTGATAAAATGGCCGATAGTGCTGGTGATGGACTGAACGGCGGGGTGGAAGTTTTCGTAGGTGGTCTCTAGTTCGAGCTCAGAGGCCTCCAGGGGGCGCACGACCCGCACACAGACTGAGACGCTGTCGTCCAGGGAGCCGATGGCGAACGGGACGGAGTTGGTGCGCTGGTGGATGACTTTCTCTGTGTGGTTCCTGCAAGAAGAAAAGAGAAATAAACTTAAAGATGTATTTATTTAAACGTGATGGAGAATTTCTTTTTTTTTTTTTAAACTGCATTATTACTTTTTAATTTATAAACACAACAGTTTACAGTGACACAAAGGCCAAATGATTAAAAGCATCAACAACATAAATAGATTTTTTATTGAGTTCACAATGTGCTGAATAAATATTATCTACGAAGGTGAACTACGTGTTAAGTTCTCTGGTCTGCTTGTCTCCTTGGAGTAATTGTCCTGCCAGAAATGTTCCAGTCTGGTATGTCAGTGGAGATACAGATGACATATTTTTCATGCAATAAAAGCACGAGCATGTTGAATTTGCATGTTATAAACGGTGAATGTGTTTATTTATTATTTATCTTATTTAGAGGCAATCCTGGTTTAGTGTGCAGTCAGCTGTAGCCTTATTTTGTTTGGTAAAAATGTGTAGAGATTATCAGACCACATCACTTCGCTCTACTGAGCATGTATCCTGCAGAAAGAGCCACTGTCATGTCTGGTGTCATGTTAGTGTCTTGTAGGATTTCAGTAGATTTCAGACTCTCTCGGGGGCGGGAATAGGTGTATGGATCATGTATGAGTGGATGTCCAGCTACTGAAGTTTGAGACATTTCTTTGTCATTTACTCCCTCACCTGCATTTAACACATGCAGGTCATTAAGACTCACTAAAGTTCATTTAGCATCAGAACTGATTTTATCACACGGTAATAAACTGTTTTAGTGCTGAACAAAATGCTCGTTAGTGTTGCAAATTCATGTTCACCACACAGACAGTGGTGCTTTCTGCACTCAGGCTGTACACACATCCACTGTACTGATAAACAAATAATCTGTCTGCTTTACAAAGTCCACTGAACCTGTTTGCACAGTTACTGCCCTCTAGTGATCAGCATGGTTTTAACTCAAGACATGCTTCTGAGGGACATTTTTCATGTCCACTGCCCGGGACTAATGCCCTGAAAGGAACTGTTATGTACAGAGTGATAGTGCTTTGGAACACACTCCCCCAAACCGTAACTGTTCACAGGCATGAAGTCAATATATATTCATTTCAAATGACTGGATATTTTATGGCTATATTATGTTTATGATGTATTGTGCAAAGTAACAGGACTGTGTTATGTGTTCACTTTTATACTTCTATAATGTAATGTTTTATTGTAAATTAGATTCTAATTTGGACCCCAGGAAGAATAGTCTTTAACTCTGTAAAGACTAAATAAATAAATAAATACATCTAATTACTTTCAAGTACATTTTCAGTCAGATGACAGAATGAACTCTTCACTCAGGGTTGCTAGATCCTACCACTAAAACCAACTCGTACTAAACCCAAAAGAGCTCTCTTTATGATGTGTCCTCAATATATGACAACTAAAAGTATCAGAGTTTAGTAGTATTATAGTAGTAGCAGTAAAATATTGCTGCTTTTAAACTTTTAAACAGATATTATGTTATGTTACTATTACCACATATGAACAGTGAAGTTAGTGTAGTTACACATTGACCATACACTGTAAACCATTTCATCTAATATTTGTATCACGTTTCTTCATTTCTAATGAGTCACTGTTAAATGAGTCATGTGACGCGGGCATACGGAGGGGCACCCTGGGGTGACCGGGCGCAGGGCCAGACCGTCTCGCCCTGTGGTTTTAGCCTGACCCTCACGCCGCATGTGAACCTGGGTATTTATGGAACACTCTCACACAACTCTGCAGCTGCTTCAATCACTTTATGCTGCCCTGTTTGAGAAATACAATATAACCAAATCTAATCAGACACAAAAACTCAAATAACAAACCTAACAGTGCACTATGTAATCTTTCTGAGCAAAGGTCTGCCACCTGCTTCTTACTGTGGAGATGTTATAGTTTTGCCTGGAATGAAATAAACTTATATTTTGCAATTATTTGATTACATGTCTTTTTCTTGATGAAAACAAATTTCTCAGTAATGATCAGATTTGAACCATTACCACATACTCATGAGCCTTATTGGCCCTCGCCACTAACAAAGTTAGCTTTGAAGTTTAGCTTTGAGTTCCGGAGTTGCCATGGTAACAAGGCTTTATGGAACTTTACATGTATGATGTCATCGGCGCCGTGAACCTGATGGAACCGGGAGGTTTTCAGGTTCTAGAATGTGATGATGTCATACTCCCAGACGGGGCAAGAGCCACGTTTCCCTGTTGACTGAGGCCGAGTGTTGTTAAGAAGTCACTGATATGAGACAAACCTCGATACAGTGCGCTTTCGATTCGATACGGTTCAGTAAAAAATAAAGGCTAAATCATGGAAAATCTTTGTTAAACCACTTCTTGTGCAAAGTTCATATGAAACACAAACATTTTAATCCTCAAAACAGCGAAAATGTCAAACGAGTTTCCTTCCACTAAACAAACAACGAAACTGTAGCTGTAACAAAATCATTTAGTAAAATAAACCAAAAATACTCTTGGTGATATATCGATAGAGCAGCCCACAATATCGATACTGTGTCATCACATTAAACGATACGATATATCGATATTTCAAAATTTTTGCACACCCCTCTGCTCTTTATCACACGAAGACCACAGTTCTTTAGTTTAAGGTCATGGTTTAAGGTCAAGGGTATATTTCCTCTGTTATTTCTGGCCATTTTTGTTTTATAATTGAGTTGTTTTGTAAGTGTTGCTGTACTTACTGTTACGCAGATAAAAAGTGCGACCTACTCTGTGAAATCTACTCTGTAAAGTCTCCTCTGTGAAGTCTACTGTTTGAAATCTTTGTACGATTTGCTCTGTGTCAAGCTCAGCTAAATGTGCCTTTTCCGTTAAGCGATATGTGATTTTCGATTTGTGATTTGCGATTTGCCTACTCTTATAATCTCCCCGAGGCCAAACAAAGCTTTGAGTTAAAGCCCACAAAGCTTTGAAGTTTAGCTTTGAGTTCCGGAGTTGCCATGGTAACAAGGCTTTATGGAACTTTACATGTATGATGTCATCGGCGCCGTGAACCTGATGGAACCGGGAGGTTTTCAGGTTCTAGAATGTGATGATGTCATACTCCCAGACGGGGCAAGAGCCACGTTTCCCTGTTGACTGAGGCCGAGTGTTGTTAAGAAGTCACTGATATGAGACAAACCTCGATACAGTGCGCTTTCGATTCGATACGGTTCAGTAAAAAATAAAGGCTAAATCATGGAAAATCTTTGTTAAACCACTTCTTGTGCAAAGTTCATATGAAACACAAACATTTTAATCCTCAAAACAGCGAAAATGTCAAACGAGTTTCCTTCCACTAAACAAACAACGAAACTGTAGCTGTAACAAAATCATTTAGTAAAATAAACCAAAAATACTCTTGGTGATATATCGATAGAGCAGCCCACAATATCGATACTGTGTCATCACATTAAACGATACGATATATCGATATTTCAATATTTTTGCACACCCCTCTACTCTTTATCACACGAAGACCACAGTTCTTTAGTTTAAGGTCATGGTTTAAGGTCAAGGGTATATTTCCTCTGTACAGACATAGCTTCACTCAAATCTTCCATGTTTTTGGGATACTCCTTACGGTTCGCCCGTAGCACGCCGGCGAATAACGCCTTCATTTCCTGTTTTTTCTGTGACCTGTCACGGCCACAGGCATTGTCCTAGAGAACTCAAATTCAAATCACAATTGCGTGATCCAGGCCTGAATGTGATGAAATATGAAATTTAATAAAAGTGAACTCTATAGCGCCCCCTAGCATAGACGTGAAACGTCAACATTATCGGATTAGTACCAAATTCGGGACATAAATTCTATGTATGATTACAAGCAAAAAAGTCTATTACGGACATGATGCATTTTCCACCACTGGCCAGCAGGGGCGCAAAGACTCCCCCAAAAATAGTTAAAAAATGATTACATGCCCATGTTTAATTGGATCGTGCTGAAATTTGAATCACTAATGTGTGATCTCAGCCTGAATATAAAACACTATAAAACATATGAAGTGCGAACACTATAGCGCCCCCTACCATTGACATGAAATGTCAACATTATCAGATTAGCACCAAATTTGGGGATTAAATTCTATGCATGATTACAAGCAAAAAAGTCAATCATTCTGCACCCCTATGACGAACAGGAAGTCGGCCATATTGGATCAAACATTCGCCGCCGTTTTGACTTGGGGGTCTACAAAAAGATTCAAGTCCCCGGGGTTTGGTCCAAATGAGCTCAGATTTGACATGTCACATCTACAGACATAAACTCACAGAAATTTTCAACTTTTTTGGGGATACTCCTCCCCCGTAGCACGCCGCCGAAAAATGCCTTCATTTCCTGTTTCTTTGGTGACCTGTCACGGCCACAGGCATTGTCCTAGAGAACTCAAATTCAAATCACAATTGCGTGATGCTGGTATGAATGTGATGAAATATGAAATTTAATAAAAGTGAACTCTATAGCGCCCCCTAGCATAGACGTGAAACGTCAACATTATCGGATTAGTACCAAATTCGGGACATAAATTCTATGTATGATTACAAGCAAAAAAGTCTATTACGGACATGATGCATTTTCCACTATTGGCCAGCAGGGGCGCAAAGACTCCCCCAAAAAATAGTTAAAAAATAATTACACACACAGGCTTAGTCCGATCGTGCTGAAATTTGAATCACTAATGCCCGATCATGGCCTGAATATAATACAATATAAAACATATGAAAAATGAACTCTATAGCGCCCCCTACCATGAAATTTCAACATTATCGGATTTGTACCAAATTTGGGGATTAATTTCTATGTATGAATGCAAGCAAAAAAGTCTACTACGGACATGATGCATTTTTCACGGTTTGCCAGTAGGGGCGCAAAGAATCCCCCCAAAAATATTTTTAAAATTATTACAGGGACATGCTTAGTTCGATTGTGCTGAAATTTGAATCACTAATGCGGGATATTGGTCTGAATATAATAAACTATAAAACATATGAAAGGTGAACAGTATAGCGCCCCCTACCTTAGACATGAAATGTCAACATTATCGGACTTGGACCAAAGTCGGGGGTTAAATTCTATGCATGATTATAAGCAAAAATGTCTATTACAGTCATGGTGTATTTTTCACGGTTGGCCAGCAGGGGCACAGAGAATCCTCCAAAAAATATTGTAAAAATTATTATATGCACATGTTTTGTCCGATTGTGATGACATTTCTATCAGTTATACACTACATGACCCTTATTCCATTGATATGTCAAATACAGTTATCAGGGATACAGCGCCACCTATATGAATGCACACAATTTATTATTGTGTGACATAAAATTTGTTTTACATTCATTTGTAAAACTTTGCCAAAACATTCACTGACGTACTCCTCATCATAAAAGTCAGTAAGACCTATGCCCTAGTTTTACACTTTTGCCTCTAGAATAATGTGTGTCGGGGCGGTCGCGAGTCCCCGGCATTCGCCAGGGGGGGGCGGTGCGCGCCCGGGGCGAGGGCCACCATCGCCGCGCACGGCTTTAATTTTTATTTGTTACTTCATTCACTAATCAACTAAAGTTTCACAGAGAGATTAATACTTTTTAGACTTATTATATCACATAACTTGCTCTATGCAGACAGAGATGATCTACAAGGGACTGCAAATGGAAACTAGCTACAGAGCTTTTTCACAATGGCTGGAAGTCCGGCCCAGTAGGATGTGTGTGGAACTTCCGGTCAATGTTTTTTTATGGCAACATATCTGTGGAAATGTCTGGCGTATTCTCCACCAGCTTCATAAATCTGCCCCATCACCAAATCTTCAACCAACAAGATCCACAAAGGATAAACATTCTAACATGAAGAATTTATCCACAACTATTAAGATAAGAAAGACAAAAGCTTAAAAACAATTAGCATTAGAGAACTACTGAGCAAAATAAGGTTATGGTCATGAATAAAACAAATAAAATAAACTGTTAACTCAGACTGATTCTAGAATTTAAAAAAAGTAAATAAATAATCAATTTCATGATGTTGATATTAACAAAGATACGTAAATCTGTGCAGTTTAAATGCTGGACATGTAAACTGTGAACATCTCTAGTATTCAAACTGCACAAATCTCTCTATATATCCTAACACCTACATAATGAAATCAATTTTTAATTTTAATTCTAGAATGAGTCTGAGTTACCACGTTACTTTTAATGAATTAATTATAATTTACGTTATTCATTACCATTACATTAGACCCCATCCACACCAATACGTATTTGAGCCGTTTTCGTTGTGGATGCAGTGTTCGTCCACATTAATCCGACTGAAAACAGCTCCAGAGACAGAACGATCTGGTGCCACCAGCTCCCACGAATTCATCTGAGTACAGATCTGATTCAGCACTGTGTGGACGCCTGAAAACGCTGATACACCGATGTACCGTATTTTCCGGGCTATTGGACGCACTCTTAAGCCTCTAACCCCATCAAAAAACGACCGCGTGCCCCGCAATCCAGAGCACCCTATACACAAATCCACTCAGGTGTCCCAGCACGACTTCAGTAAACTACAAAGCTGCACCACCTGCAGAACACACAAACACACACGGAGCAGACAGCGAGCGCGCAGCGAAAAACACCCGCAGACACACTCATCACTCCACGCCGACGAGGAACGGAACGTAGGAACGAACCGAAAAAGCGAGTGCAATGTGCCACTTCTAGCCACAACTGAACTGAGTCACTGCGAACACGTCGACAATCCGTTGGTCCCAGACAGCACCCTCCCTACATGCCACAACTGAACAAAGCCCAGAGTCACCGTGAACAAAGTCCCACTGACCCATCCAACTGTTGTGTTTCCTTTAAAATCCTATGCTGTTTATTTGTTAAAAAAAGTTTGAAAATAGACCATTTAATGACAGTGCGTCTTATAATCCAGAGCGTCTAATAGCCCGGAAAATATGGTAGGTCTATGCGCTGCAAAGTAATTCACCGCCAAAACGCTAAGAAGCTAGAATATATGTCCATTGAGCGCTTAGTTTATGCAAATTAGCCATGCGGTTTTAAGTTTCCTTTCTGTAAAATGTAAACAAATATGCTCAAGGAAGGCTTGTGGACACAGAAACAACGTGTCTGGACGCAGATCGTTTCCAATATAGTGATACATTTCAGTGTAAACTTAGACTTAGTTTAGCTCAGTAGTTCTCTAATGCTACCTGGTGGAGAATACACAGAACATATCCACAGACATTTGGCCGTAGAAAACCATTAACCAGAAGTTCTGCAGTCCTACAGGGCGGCACTTCCAGCTGTTGTGAAAAAGCTCTATTTGGTTATAATCTGATGCGTAACATCTTTATATCTTGTTTTTATTAGCTTTTTATGTCTCTCTCTTTATGTCTAATGTGCACTGTGACCTAAACCGTGCTGGTTGATGCAGTCTGTAGTTCTTTAAAGTGCAGTCAAAGGAGTTAGTACCAGAGGTGAGTGGTGCGATTCCAGACCATCTTCTTCTCCTTCAGTGTGAGGCGCTCGATCACACCTTTGCAGTTATCGACAAACTGACTGCTCAGGGTTTCATTCACAGCTTTCACCGCACCTGAGATGGAACAAATAACTTATTATAAGACCTGTTACAATCGAAAAACAAGCTCATCTCCGACACTTGAGGCGCCGCGCTCACCTTCTATAACGGCATAAGGGACGCATCTCCCCGGGGTCTCAGACAGGAGCTCGTTCAGGTCCTGGTCGATGGACACTTTTTTCGCTTCCTGTAAAAACGTAGGAGACAGGTTAGAAATCATTTTAGTGTAAAAAAAAAAATCATCTCTTTCATGAATTAATTCAATTGATGATGTATAAAATTAGAATAAAGTGTATATAGCTCATGAGGGGGGAAAAAAGGACAGTTGGAAATCAGTTAGAAATCAGAACGAAATGAAAAACCAGAAAATCCTGACTAAGCTGCTGGATCACTTCTAGTCCATCACACTATAATGATAAATGAATACTTCACAATGGACAGCTACACTAAATTTAGTATTTAGAATTCTCAAACTGCTTCAACACTGAGCTGACTGATGCATGATGACACAACAAAGTTATCTAAAAGCTGCAAAAAGATCAGAATCAGTATCAACTTCAGTAAAGTGATACATCTACATTTCTGTGGTACATTTTAGCTCACTTTTTTTGTGACATTTTAACCTCAACCCTTAACCCAGGGGGCCATATGTTCCAAAGCTTATTCGGTATGGTGGCCCAATGTAAAAATGTGTCCATCTGAATCAAATAAGTTTCAATATTTACACAAAAAATGCTTAAAAATGCAAATGAATGAATGAAAAAGCTCGGTTAGTGGTACTTTTACCCAAATGTGTGATTAGATATAACCTGTTACTCCACCTACACACAAACACTGCGATATGATTTGGGACTGGTCTGACCTTGAGTCTGTTGGCGGTGGTGGCTCTGTTCTTGTAGATCGAATAGAACAGAGCAGTGAGGGCCGAGCTCGAGGCCAAAAGCACCAACTGAACTGTGGACGTCTGACTGCCCAAGTCCATCCTGACGCAGCTGCAACACAAGAAAAAAAAAAGACATAATACAATAAAAGTGAGAGTTTTTAAAAATTATGTGCAAGTAGAATAGTCTAGAGGAGAGACTAATATCATAACTAGATACTAATTTGAGCAAGTAGGGATTTTGCAAAAAGTCTAATTAACAGGACACAATTTGAGCTTTCCTGAACAGTTTCATTTGGAGCTTTATTCTAATAAGATAAAGCCAAAATAAAGAAGGCACTATTATTTTGTGCATGAAAATTACTACACATGTACTATCTTACTACATTTCTACAAAAGGTGCATGTAGTATAGCAGGGGTCCCCAACTTTTTTCTCCAGTGAGCTACCTTTAAATGCCAGAGAGCTCCCACTTTCAGCAGTCACAAAATATAAGCGTAAAAATAAGAGCCACAACAAGCCTTAGATTTGGAACAGTTAGATGCCTAAAAAACTATATTAACTATTATCTGTTTATCAGTGCACCAAGTCAGGCATCATAATAATTTACATAATTTTACTTATTATCCACAATATCAGAATTCAAAAATGCCTTATTTGGAGACCCCTGTGGTATAGTAATTGTCATCAAATATTTAGTAAATTCAATTAATTTGAGGAGTACACAACATAATTGTTGTGATTGTAATAATTGTTTTTTCGACCGGTTTTATAATCTGTTTTAGTATACTGCTCATGTGCCTCTGACCTACGGTGACCAGATTTTCAAAATAAAAAACTGGGACATCCCTGGTTTGGGGTGGTTGGTAATAATACAATTGTGAAACAAGTGCGTAATTAAGGAAAACTGTTCTGCACTCGGCACTAATGTCAGTATAGTCACATTTTCTTTATGTTTAGGCCATTATAAAGAAACTTTTCTATATTTTGTCTAAACCAATGACAGTTTAGGCCTCTCTTTACTGTTGGCAGGCATTAGATTGGTCAAAAATAGGGACACCTGGGACATTTTTTTGTATAAAACTGGGACAAATTAGTAATTTTGGATAAATCTGCCGGGACAGGGGACACAGGGCTCAAATCTGGGACTGTCCCGGGTAAAGAGGGACGTCTGGTCACCCTAAGTACGCAACATAATTGCTGCTGTAATTGTAATAATAGTTTTGACCTGTTTTATGCTCTGTTTTGGTATATTGCTTTGTTTTCTTATGTGCCTCTGCCCATCAGACTTTACCATGCTCTAAAAATAATCTGGACATGCATCAGTGTCAAGTCAGGTGCAGATCTTTAAACAAACAAACAAACAAACAATTGTAAAAAATGAACAATATGACTGAAGGAAGTTCTGCATTTTACTCTAGTTTTAAATATATGTTAACCAAACTAACTCACATCTACTTAAACCGTAACTATACTTAACTTAGTTGTAACATGGCTTTATTTACATTTTCTATTTCTGTCTAACCTTCCAGCTTCTTAAATGTGCATCCCGATCTGCAGAGTTGGGAAGGTGACTTTTAAAATGTATTCCCCTACAGATTACAGATTACAGATTACATACAGACCTGGTTTAGTTCCCGGCAATGAGTGGAATTACCAAAAACAGGAAAATACCTCTGTGTAATCCATTTATTTCAACAAAGTAACTGTAACCCAGTTACCACTCACTGAAACAGTAACTGTAACTGAATACAGTTACTCATAATTTGTACTCTGATTACGTTACTCCCCAACACTGCCGATCTTTTGTAGTTCAGGAGAAGTTCACTGATCTGTCACTCGTCCTTAGCCGTTAGCATTCTCTTAGCTTCCTTAGCTCGGTGCTGTTACGCTAAATAGCCTGTTAGCATGTTTTACCAAACCGATTAATCGAGGCAACGGTAGACAAGATTGCTAAAACACAAATGTCTTATGATTTATACAAACTGGAAAAGTTACTGGAAAAGTCCGTAAAATGCAGATAAATACCGTGGATGTGCTTGTATTGCTGTTAGCTTCCGGAGCTCACTTCAAAACATGTCAGAAGAGCGGCGCATGTGTTACTCCTGTTCCGCCAGCAGAGGGCACTGTTGTACAAGACTTAGAGCTGTTACGACCCAGCTCATTGGGGTGAGAGAAGTAACAAAAATAAAACCAAGATGTAAAATGGAATAAATTAAATAATGTTTAATTAACAGGAATGTAAAGGTAAATTAACAAAAGAGACTAAAATATACAGAAAATAACCCAAACTAAGAAACAACACTACAGACAACGGGTTTTGTGCCACAAAAGGGGTCACGTAGACTTACAAAATAACGAGTGGTAAAATTAAGGGACACACACTAAACTATAACACAAGTTCCCCAAATTAAACTACATAAACCCACAAACAGAATCGAGTGACCAAATCAATAAAGGCACAAAACAAAACTGAACTGAACTGAACTGAACTCATAAACACACACACACAAAACAAAACTGAACTGAACTAAACTGAACTAAACTGAACTCACAAACACACACACACAAACAAAAACTGAACTGAACTAAACTGAACTAAACTGAACTCACAAACACACACACACAAAACAAAATGGCATATTGGCCACCAAGGCCAGCAGCCCCGAACAGGTGCTGGTAATCTCCTTAAGTATGGAGTGGTGGCTGCAGGTGAGGTGGGCATAGACTTGCCCACCAGTCACGAACCAGAGCTCCTGCAGCAGGAATCAGGAGAAGTCGGCAAAAATCACACAAACAAATTAGAGCTAAGGCCTGTGGCCATAACAAGAGCGCCACACTGCTCCACCTGTGATCATGGCAGTACGCAGGCACAAAGACAAAGTTTACAATAAAAAAAGGACTATAGTTACTGGTCACTTTTAATTAGGACAGTCCCTATTTACCCGGGACAGTCCCAGTTTTGAGTCCTGTGTCCCTTGTCCCAGCAGATTGTGAGAATTATTTTCTTATGTTGATGTTTCACTCTAATTTTAATCATATCAAAATGTTCCTTATTGTTTTCTCTTGGTTGCTGCCCCAAATCAAGGTCCAAAAGGGGGCGTACATGAACCCAGTAGCCTGATCAATATGCCTGTGAAGTATTCTGCAAAACAAGTTGATCGAGATGTCTGTGAACTATCCTGCTAAAACGAGTTAATCAATAAGTTAATATTTTAACAGGATGTCATGTATAAGAGCTGTCTACTCTGCTGTCATTTTGAGACGCTTGTGACCGAATTCTGTAATCACTCGAATCTAGTCCTGTAAACTGCTTACGCTAAAATAAAGACCTGTACGCAGACCTTTCCATCTCCTGGAGTTCTTTCTTAAGTCACTCGTAAGTCACGTCTAGAACAGCCAACAAGATTTATACAAAACCATTGATTTGTCTCAGTTTTGTACAAGAAATGTCCCAGGTGTCCTTATTTTTTGACATATTTGATCCCTGCCAAAATTAAAGAAAGCATAAATTGTCATTTGTTTAGGTAAACTACAGAAAAGCTACTTAAACATGACCAAAACACAAAGAAAATGTGACTATACTGGCTCACATGTTAGTCATAAATAAGTAATGAATGGACCGAGTGCAGAGCAATTGTTCTGTGCTCGTTTCACAGTTTTATTATTACCAGCCACCACAAACCGGTGGTGTCCCAGTTTCTGATTTTGAAAATCTGGTCACCCTGCTTTTAATCGCAGTTTTAGAATCATTATAGATCAGTATTTTATATAAAACTTAAAAAATTAAACCAAAATACAGTGAAACTAAACACTAAATCAACTCTTTGTTGGTACTAAAACTGCACATATGGTGTGTAAATAGCATTTTCTACTGTTCCAAGTCCTTTTAGGCAATTTTAGTATGAACTAGTTAAATCAGAAAGTGAGTGTGTGCTGCCTACAGTGGCCACTGCAGTTTCAAGTACTATGTGACATCAAGCAAGACTTCCTTGATTAAAGCTAGGTGTTTCTGCTTAAAAAACAACAACAGGCTGCAGGGGCGGAGGTAGAAGCGTTGATACCTACAGACCAATCACACTGTTCGTACCAAACAATCAAACTTTATTTATAAAAGGCCACACACCCACCAGCAGTTTTTGCATTCCAGAGACAGTGAAAGGGCATCTGGCTTGCTAAATCTCCATCCAGCTGCTTCAGTGTGTGCAGCCTCTGGTAAAAATGATCGCAAGTGTAATAAAAAATAAGGCTTGGTAACTTGTGACATATCCAGAGTGACATGAGTCTGATTGGCCTGTGAGAATGTGATATAAGAAAAAGTTGCTTTTGTTTTTCACCTATACTTAAAAGAGCACCGTTGTCCTCTGGGATAAACTTCAGCATTAGTCAGCTTGTTTTGCAACCTCCACACCACACAACATTCTTTTTCAGTTTATTTCTTTATTGGTTTAGTTTTCCTCTGGTCACTCGTTCTCGTGGCTCGGTGACAGACAGAAATAGGGAGAGCAGATGGAGAGAACAGATTTATGGGAGGAGAGCTGAGAAAACACTGTAAAAAAAAAGATCCGCATTAGGGCTGCAAGATTAATCGTAATTAAAATTGCAATTTTTATGGAAGCAAATCATAAAGGCTGCAGTTTTTTTTATGGCTAACTCTGTAATTTAGATCTGCAAGAACAAGTTTTGAAATGTGATTCTTGTGTTAGTTTGTCAGGTCATATTTCAGTCTTTTTGTCGATTCCTCTGGACACATTTAAATGTGAACTTTGAACTTCTAGAATTTTATTATTAAAACATAAATCACAAAAATATTTCAATATTTTTCCCAAATTGTGCAATTAGACTACGGCTCAAAATATTAAAGGTGCACTAAGTAATTGGGCCCCGTCAAGCAGAAGTAAACAGCAAGGCCAAAAATTCAAGTTAATGCATCTGATATAAAAATGTATTGAACAGATACATATGTACTCTAGTTTATGAAACTGTTGACCTTTTTTCTGTACCATTTTTGGTTCTAAAGTTCCATATGTTTTAAACAGACCATGTATGAAACATGGAACTAAAATTATTTCCCAAATTTCAAAGACCTGCAAATCATGTAAATAAATGGATGTATTTCATCATATCTTGTGTTATTCCATCTTTGAACTGTTGATGAAGGTACATGATTTTTTTTTATAAAAGTATTTAAAATGATAAAAATTTGCTTGGAAGAACTGACATATTTTATAGAAATAGTTTCCTTTCATTTTGAAGTAATATTAAAGTTTTCAGAAGAAAAAAACTGACAAATGATGTAAAATCCTGCACCTTCTACTTATTTGTACAATTTTCCCTCCGTTACTTTTCCCTCCGTTACCATGACCTTTCTTAATAAAAAATCTCATGACTCAAAAAGTAAGAGGTTTTTCAACCTAATCTTGTACCATATGGTAGAAAACTATATGAAGCAAATATTCAAACCAGTTTGTTAAGGATATGTAAGTGAGAACCAAGAGTTATCACTGTTTGGATTTATTGAACAAAAAGTGCTGCATATTTCATTCCCTCTGTTACCGACATGAGTTTTTAAAATTTTTTGTCAACAACTTGAAAGAATATCACAGGTTTAACTTGACCCTGTTGGAGTGTAACTCTTTCCTACATTCTGATACTTTACTTATTTCAATAGTTCCTCTAGTTTCTGAATAAGAGACATTTGAATGTCAAAAATCTGCCCCTGTTTCCCTCTGTTACTGCTTGACCAGACCCAACTGTGACAAGTGACAGGTTAGATCTGCAGAGAGGCAAGCCCACTCACAGTCATACATATATATATATATATATATATATATATATATATATATATATATATATATATATATATATATATATATATATATATATATATATATTCACACTAAAAGCACTTGTAATTTCATAAACATAAGATACATAGAGCCATACATGCCAGAGCAAAAGCATCTCCATGGAGACAAGCACTGGATAAGTTACAAAGTGCCTATGTTACACAGTTTTCTGACCTATATTTACAATGTGCTTTCCTCATCACAAACAAATCCCGAGTTGTGTTTTGTTTTATTCACGCATGTTTAACCCACAAAACCCTGCATATTTAGGCTCAGGTTTTCTCTCAAACAGAAAATATTCCAAAATTGTGACCTCATGTCGTACTACAAGAAGTGCTCCACTGTGTTTTTTAGCTCTATATACTTTCACTAGAATAATGTGAATAATTTCAAACCCTGGAATTGCCAATCTCTACTGAACTAAAGGTAAAAGGAGCTGTTCACTTGAAAACTATGGAGATAAGTTAGTGTCTTTATTATCAAATAAATATCACACCATTCACAAATACATTTCTTGGTCCAGACACAAATATAACGACATTCACGAATAGACTTCATGACTTACAAATAAATGTAACAACATTCACAAATTTATTTTTTTATTTTATTTATTTATTTATTTCGGTCACAGGTATATTTTGACTTTAATTCATAAACAGTCATATTTAACATATACAGACCGAAAAGGTGCAGGCTGAAGCTTAAGCTTAAAATGCATTTCTCCACTCAAAAGAAAATGTTACACGATTCACAAATGTCAGTGCAGTTACATTTATTTGCCAAGTGGTGAACTTGCATTTACAAACTACTGTACAGTTTTGTGACAACCCTTACATTTATTTGTGGATTTTTGAGACCTTCCTGACAGCGTTTGATGTAGTGTTGTAGTCAAGACTGCACTAATCGAGACCAAGAGGGACCACAGGGTCCAGAGACCAGGACAAAACCAAACCTCTGAGGGTTGAGACAAAGTCAAGGCTTTTAAAGGTTGAGACCAAGCCAAGACCAAAATCACGACCCATCGAGACCAAATCAAGACCATCTTTGTCATTTTCCACATTTATTTGTATTTTACAGTTATTTTGGGACAAATATATCAATGCTTTTATAAATCTATCTCCATTCTATCTGATTAATGTTCATTTAGGCCTAACATTTGGACACTCACCTACAGTTTGAGAACCCTTTCTTTAAGAGAACGTCCACTGGCTCCTTACAGAAAACTGTGAAGAAAGTGAAGAAAGTGGGTAGGATTTTTAAACCTGTTTTTTCAAGTTTCTAACTGGAGTTACATTCTCTTGCTGGTTTTGCAGGCGGATTTAGCCTCTGCACATTTACCAAACGCACATTGTGACAAATACAGATGTATTTGGGCACTTTTATTAGGCAAACCCTTACCACAGGGGTAAAAACTTTATTGCTGACAGCAGCCGTCAAGTGTCAGACCTCGAGTCCAAGACAAGACAGAGTCCAAGTGCCTTTAAGACTGAGACAATGCAGAGTCCAAATGCGCTCGAGTCTGAGACGAGACCAAAAAAATTGACCGGTCTCGAGTAGTACTATGACACTAGTTTGATGCACAAATGTGTGGTTTATGGTTGAAAACATTGCACTTCTATTGTGCATAGTTAGTGTTAGGTCCATAGGTTTGAGATAATTTTCAGGTTGACTGGTGAAAATGGCAGGGGAAGATAGTTCATCAACTGTCTAACTTGTTTATCTCCTTGTAATTTACCTTGTTTAAAGTCCTTAATTCGTAACTGAACTTAAAAGGGAAAATTATCGTCCAGGTTCTGTCATTTTGACCTAGTCAGCTGGGTTTTCAACTGCATCAAACGGTGTCAGGAAGGTCTCAGAAATCTACAAATAAATGCAGGAGCAATCACAAATATGTGCGGAGGTTTGTTCATTGGTTTGCATATAAATGTAACTGCACTGACATTTGTGAGTCGTGTAACATTTTCTTTTGAGTCGAGAAATGCTTTTGTGAATGTTGTTACGTTTATTTGTAAGTCATGAATATATTTGTGAATGTCATTATATTTGTTTCTGGACTAAGAAATGTATTTGTGAAAGGTGTGATACACTAACTTATCTCAATAGAAAACTACCACTTGATGACATCACATTTTGAGCATTTTGAGCTTTGGAAAGATCCTCCGACATGTGTGAATGAAACAAAACACAAATCTAGGTCTGTTTTTGAGGAGGAAACAGCACTGTAACACAACTAAAACCTTTAAAAACTTCAAAAAATACATGCCTTTCTTTTACTAAATCTTAAATATAATGTCAAATAATGTGAAGTTCTGATGGATAAACTACCTTTCTAACTGAAATATATTTTATTCCAGTCTGGTTAACTTGATGTTCTCCATAAAGATGATGAAAGAAGATTCCTATTGTCGTTTGGCTATCAGGATCTTGTGTGTCTGACTTGAGTGTTTTCAGAGAGCGATCTGGTCCGCTTCAGAAAACTTTGTAAATGTAAACAGTGTCACAAATCACAGTATTCACTCTCTATAGGTGAGATTCAGCTGACGTCATTGTTATTAAAAGCCCGCGTTGCATGCTGGGAAATATTTTGGTCGGAGGCAAGAAACAGGATAGTGGTCAAACACAGTGCATAACCTCGCGTATTTCTCCCCGATAATGGTCAATTCCTGCTGCATTATCGGATGCACAAATAGAAGCACGGAAGAAGGAAAATGTCTTTTTATGTTCTGAGTGAAAAGAACCACTAACGGTGAATTAAACGGCTTTCAAACATTCCCAGAGCAAACGTAGAAGATCCTAACAAACCATGGACTCCAACAAGTTCAACAACACATCGAGACTCTTGGAGGTTTTCATCTTTTCTGCTGTGAATGGCCCAGGAGTTTCCACCAAGTCATTGTGGATATCACTGAAGTGAATATTTGTCCAGGTAGTTGGCGATTCTGACCAGAAATTTGGTTTGGTCCACCTTTTGTAGGGGTTGAAAAGGGTGATTTGGCTCCATCGATGCTTATGACCAATTTCTGGTCAAATGGTCTTGGGTCCTCTGCTGTTAGAGTGGAGAAATAACCGGGATCAATACCCTTTACATGCTTTCTCACTCCATCCGTCATGTTGAATTAGTGTTTCTTGCCGTCGACCAAAATAATTCCCAGCATGCAACGCGCACTTTTGTCAACAATGAAACTCACCTATAGAGGGAAAAGCCATTAGCCAGTGTCTCATCTGAAGTGCCATCAAATCTTCTGAACAAAACTCAATTTGGACAATTTAGGACAAAAGGGAAACTGCACAAAAGCAAATGATTTAAATTGAAAATATCTGTTCTAATCTGAAAGGTGCATTGTGTAACGTTTCTGGTGGAGAGTCCATCGAGTGCTTGTCTCCATGGAAATGTTATTGCTTTGTCTGGAATGATTCACAGTACGCCATTAAACCTTTCTAACATCGCGGAGACCAAAACAATACAAGTTACGAGTCAGATCCCCGCTCACAGTCAGAATGTCTGTTTTTCTAGGTATTTTTGAGCTCCAAAGTCATCTGTAATTGAATAAATGTAAAGTAGAGCTGTTTAATGTCATACTGTGGAACATTCCAGCACCTTTAAGTATATGCTACTTGTGTTTTTATTAATAATATTTTGAGATAACAATGCTCTTACTTCATTTTTGGATACTTGTAGTTGTACTACTGTTCTACTTTTCAATACATGTCACACTTAGTCCAATGAGGTTCATTTGGACTTCCGATAATTTATGTTATTAGGTTCTTTTCTCAGACCAAGAGTTTTCATACCTGACAGTTTCGGACTGCTCACTCACGGTCTTCCTCAGAGTCACGTGATGTTGCTGTGATGTGTCCAGTCAGCTGCATGTCCTGCAATAAAACGCACATCGGGGAAACAGGGAGGGTGTTCGGTCCATAAAAAAAGGGACACAGGACAGAATGCGAGAAGGAAACAGTGCAGACGTGCCCTTGAGCAACAAAACACAAAGCAGAGCAGGAACAACTCGAATCGGACATTTGTGACCACTGTAAAAGAGAGAAGCACGTTATGGACTGGGAGCAAAACATCATTGGGACAGAAGAAAACAAACCTTGTCACTTGATTAAAGAGGCAATCGAAATACAGAAACGTGCCCACGGGACGATAAACCGGGACGACAGGGCTTTTTTACTCTCACACACCTGGGATACTGTCCTGAGGAAGTGGGACTGCAGATGGTGCTGTCGTCCTGCCTCCACCAGTAGGAAGACAGCACCAAAACCTGTATAAGGCTACGTTTATATGATGATGGTCTGAACAAAAGATGCAAAAGTGGCATCCTGTCTACACTTTTTATTCCACATTTAGACAAGTGTTTTTGGGAGGAAATCTGCGTGCATACAGTGATGCAAAAGTGTGTGGAATTGGATTGGGTATGCATGTACTTAAAGCAACAAGGGCATCTTTGGATATACTAAAGTTTTCATGCCGCACATTTTCATCAGCTACTCCTTCCACAAAATTGTCCCACCATCGAATGGTTCTCCAGGTCTCGTCCATATCAGTCTGGCTCACCTGAGACCAACTGGTGCATCCAGAATTTGACAGAGGTGATTGCAGATCCTTCTCTGTTCACAAGTGTCTGTGCATTCTGTACATTTGTTGGGAGCCTCCTGTAAGTTTATTAGAGCTGACAGAGCAGCTTGAAGGTTCAACGCATGGAAATAATCTGACATGTTTGTTTCTGTACTGTATGTATGTGACGTAAACGCGTATGTGACGTGAGCAGATCTGACCAGAGTTTTGCGTCTTGGGCAGTGTAGACGGAAACACTATGGTGGAACATATACAACTTTTCCACTCTGGAGGGTGCTTTCAGATGTTTGCATTTTTAAGCCCCAAAAACGTGATCACCGTCTAAACGAAAAGCACTTCCGATAAAATATTTTGTCATTTTTACCCGCAAGCGTGCAGACACATCACAGCGACATCACATGACCATTCTGAGGAAGAGCGCTAGAGAGCAGGTCTGAAAACAAACTCTTGGTCTGAAACATGAACCTAATAACATACATGTCACACTTTCTGAGCACTTTAAAGGAGCTGTACCTGATTTTTACTCAAAAAAAAAACAAAACAAAAAACCAACAGAATTAGTTCAATTGAAGCAGTTTGCAATCATCCAAAGTTATTCCTTACATAGATTACACATTCAGAGCATCAACTTTCAGGGACTGGTGCTGAGTTTTGCCACCACAATATTGCGAACAACAACAACAAGCATGCTAACTGTGCACTTCCTGATTCTTTGACAATGAAACACTTAATATTCAGATGCAGACAAAATACTGTAGACATATTTTGACCTCAGCTGCTTACAATATACAGTATCTATCTGTATTGGGAAACGACACATTATGCACAAATACATGCTAACTGCGCACTTCCTGATTCTCTGACAATAAAACACTACAAAATCAGATGCAGACAGTACACAGCAGACATATTTTGACTTCAATGCGTATAATATATCTCTCTGTATTGGGGAAAGACACGTTTTTCTCAGATCCATGTAAAAATGGGGCACAGGTCCTTTTCGTTTTTTCACTCTTCTGTTCCGAGCGCTTTCTGTGCTCTAACAGGCCTAAATGTCAGCTCTGACAAAACCCATTACAGCACATCTTAATATTCCTTTGAAATCACCTTAAAGGGAAACGTGTCTGTGCTACGCCTGACCTCAAAAGACTTCCATAATCACCGCTTTAATGAGAGGCGCCTTTGTGCTGCTGCGAATCACAATTACAGATGAGTTACCGAATCTTCGACGCGCTCATTAGCAGAGGTGGGTGGTGCCATTTACTCGAGTAACATTTTGAAAGAGTAGTCTGTCAGATTTTTATTGCATTGTTTGTTTCAGTAACATGTTTCGATAAGTCTTGGAAAAAGAAGTGCATTGTTTTATGATTTTCCAGTGAATGCAAACTAAAAAAACAAGATTAAACATACATTTTCACGTGTAAATATTTAATCTGTTTCTTCTGTACTCAATTAAAGCTCCTATGTTAAGCAAAACTGACTCCTGTGAGCTTAAAATGTTGTTACCTCATCAGAAAAGTTGTGCTTTGCTTGAGTAATCCTGGGTTATTAGTAGTATGTCCACATTTCCAAAGCTCAAAATGCTCTTTTCCACTTTGTGATGTGATAGTTTTCAAGTTAACAGCTATCTTTTACCTCTTGTTTAGACTGAAAATTATATTGCTGAAGGTGTATGGCATTCGAAAACAGTGGAGCATTTCCTGAATTACCACAAGAGAAAAAATTGACAGGATTTGTGTTTTAAACATGTGTGAATGAACAAAACACAACTCCAGGTCTGTTTGTGATGAGGAAACAAGATTATAACATCATAAAATCTTGTAATATGAGACCTTTAGTGTATTTTTATTTTATATCTTATACCAATATTAACATCATATTATTACATTTTTTTTAATAGAATGTACCAGTACTTTACCATGTGCTCTTACTAGTTCTGATAGTAGTAGTAAGAAATTTTGCCTTATGAATTTTCGGTATTGATAATTTGATTCTGTTGTTATTGCTCTGCCAGGAATGTCCCACAATATGGTATTAAACTTATCCAACTCCATGTGGACAGGAGCCTACACTAACTTTAAGAAATCACAATTTTAATCTTTTCAAGCAAATCAAACATCTGTAATTGAAGAAATACCAAAGGTGGGACCAAGTCGTTGTTTTGTGCAAGACTCAAGTGGCAAGTCCGAGTCAAGTCCCAAGTAAAAACAGGTAAGTCCAAGTTGAGTCTCGAGCCACTGGCCTGTAAATCCAGTCAAGTCCAAGTCATTTGCTTTGAGCTTCAAGTCATTTCAAGATTTTTGTGATATGGATATATATGAATTTCAAACTAAATTGTACTTTAAAAGTCATGGTATATTTATCCTCCTAAGACCCGAGCTCTTGCATGGCATGCTTTATTGATTTGTCTTTGTGATTTGGGCTGATTGGGACCTGATGAGGAGCCAGGCTGGCGCCACCTAGTGCCTCCGCTCAATTTCATTTTTCTCCAGCATCTAGGTCAGGAATCAGAATACACTAGACAGTTCACAAAAACCCCAGAAGTGCAAGTTCGGGCATCAGCCAATCAGCAAAGAGCCAGACATTTTGTGTTGGCAACGATTCCCGAGATCGAGGATTTAAAGCCGAACAAAGAGAATGTTTGGTGAATTTTATCAAGGGGAAAGACGTTATTGTCCTTCTTCCTACAGGATTTGGGAAAAGCTTAATATACCAGTTAGGCCCGTTAGTGGTGCATTACATACGTCATGACCAAATAGCAGCGATTGGTTAAATGATAAAAAGCTAACAAATTCTAACACTGCGAGATCAGACGGTTTGCACAAAGTGAAATCGGCTAATAAATCAGTCTACCTGATGAGTACAAGAATATTTTTGTATTTATATGTCAACATATGATATATAAAACATTCATTTTATGTTTAATTATGTTGATAGAACACAATAAAGTCACAACTGAATAAAGATTTGCAAAAACTATTTATAGTGTCTGAACAACCCAAAATGTGTTGGACATACAGTTTATGTCCACATATTGACGCCAGGTCCTAGGAGGCTACATATAAGTATTTATATGAGTTGTAGAAAGCTAATTTTTCATTTTTAATTGTCTTGACAAGATCTTAGTGTGAATCATTACAGTCAAAATACAAAGAATTCAGATTTACATGTGCTAAATAACAGTTACTTTGTCTGAGCTAAAATGGAAGGATCATGTTGTATGTAATTCCCTCTGTTTTACTCTATTGTACTGTATATTACTGTAGTACATTTGAGGATACTACATCACAGTACTTCAGTTACATCCAAAATAACAAACACAAGTGCGAGGGACATGTTCCAGTTTGTTCCTGTAAAATTAAGCATCGCAACTGAAAAGAGACACATATTTTCTAAAAACATATATTTTTGTAAAGAGAAGCATCAAGTCTTCTCAAGTCACAGGCCTCAAGTCCGAGTCAAGTCCCAGTCCACTGACCTTCAAGCCCAAGTCAAATCCAAAGTCTCAAAATAGTCACTTAAGTCTGACTCGCATCCAAGTCACGAGTCACAGGTCCTAACCTCTGATAAATACGATAAGACAGACAAGTTTAAAGTCATACCGAGGAACATCCCAGACAAAGCAGTCGCATCTGCATGGAGACGAGCGAGAGGAGTGTACAAGAAAAATAAGTGAATCTAAGTAAATGTACATCATTGCTAGCAGACTTAATGTAATCATAGCCTAATAAGCAATCTCCATTATTGTGGCTGTGTCTGTGGTCTATAGAGACTCTTGTATCTTGTATTCACGCCATGTTCATTAACCCAGCGGTCCCCTCTACACTCTAATGTATTCAGTCAATCTGGATATCTATACTATGGGAATGGGCTCCTATTGATTTGCATTGCAGGAGCGTCTCTGCATTGGCAACAACTTCCTATAATACTGCAAGGGTTTCAGATTACATTATAACATCGCCTTTGGAATTTTAGTTTTTGCTTGGTATTTTAGCTTGTCTCCGTGGATGTGATGGCATTACCTGGAATGTTTCAAAATAAGGTATTGACCGTATCTTCAGACAAGCATGTTTTTAGTGCATTTAAATGTAAAATAGTACACAAGACTCTTGGTACCTGCTTAGAAACATATCTAGAGTTGTGTTTTGTTTCATACACACATGTTAGAGCAGGGGGGTCAGACTCATTTTGGTCTGGGGGCCGTACCTTCTTTGATCCCAAAGGGGCCAGATCAGAAAACTCATGTCATATATACCCCAAAAATAGCAATAAGTTTTTAGTTTTTAATAACGTATTTGTGCAGAGAAATGCAAATCTATTACAGAAATGTGTTTTAATTGACAAACTCTTTCTTTTACAAAATGTTATAATATTATGAACAACCTGAAACTTCAAGAAAAAGGCATTTTCAACACAATGTTTTAACATAGGGGAGTCACGGTCAACAGTCAAAACGATCGTCCTTTAAGAGCATTTGGAAAGAGACAAGTCTTCATTTGTGCTGTTCTGGTGGGAGGGGCCACGTACAGAGGAGCTGGAGACGCTGCTGTGCTAAGCACCACACAAAATTACCAATATAATTAAAATGTTTTAATAGAAAATCAGCCAAGGGCCAAATTAAAGGTGTTGGAGGACCGGATCTGGTCCCCGGGCCATATGTTTGACACCCCTGTGTTAGAGTAATTCTTTATTATTCTGTCACAACACACCGCACAGTCACAGGGTCATTTACGGATCCTGGGTGAGTCTGTTCCAGTCCAGATCAGATTAACAGGAATAGAAGAAAGGACATGAATCATGCAACAAAACATTAAAAATCTATTTTTTTATGTATTTATTTTGTGCAAGTAAAGTTTTACATTCTTATACAATGGAGCTTATAACATAAGTGAAATCATAATTTCATAATATTTCATCCCATCCCCCTCTTCTAAACTAACATAATGAGCTTTCTTTGGCATTTTTCAGACATTTTGCATTAAAGTATATGAACTTTTTACAAGTGTGGACAAAGAGTCACTGTTATAGCTCGGTATCACATAATCAGACCAACAATGGCAAAGTTAAAGATAAAGACAATGGTAACAGACAACTGATATGAGTAATGTAACGGACAGCACAAGAAAACAACAAACATAAAGCAGCACTACAGAAGGAAATATTGTTCTAATATTATGACCCACTCTTTATAAACTGTGACCAGACCATATGTTTATAGAACAACTTGAATTTATGGATATTTTGGCGTTGCTTGAGATGTGTAGACTGTTTCAGAGTTTTATTATCATCATCATCATCATCATCATCTTCATTTATGTGAAAAAATATAATACTAATAATACAACTATTACTAATACTAATAATAATAACAACAACAACAACAATCATTTCTTGATTAACTGATATATCTACTACTGAGAATTTTGGCTCTTTTAGTCCATGTAGCCAACTATTAACTACAATTTTGTGCCTCTTTTTCTAGAATTCTCTTAAGACTTAAACTGTAAGAGGTGCAGCCATTTCATTGTTACATTAGTGTTATTAATGTTTATAGATTCAATTAAATTCCTTTATTTAGATCTTCAATTTTATTTTCAATTATACAGCACTGAAACTTAAAAGTGCATTGTGTAACTTTTCTGGTGGAGGGTTTGTCAAATGCCTTTCTCCATGGAGATGTTATTGCTTTGTATGGAATGTTTCACAGTGTGGCATTAAACGTATGGAGACCAAACCAGACCAAGTTACAAGTCAGATTTGTGAAGAGACGACTCCTCTCACAGTCAGAATGCTTGTTTTTCTTGCTGCTTTTGTGCTATAAAACCACCTGTAATTGAATAAATGTAAAGTAGAGCTGTTTAATGTCATACTGTGGAACATTCTAGGCAGAGCAATGACATCTCCATAGAAGTAAGCAGGTGATGGACCCTCAACAAAAAAGTTACACGGTGTACCCTTAAATGTGTTTTAGTAAAATGAGTAGGAGTTAGGGATGTAACAATAACTGAAATATTGTGATATCGTATCGTCAAAAGTCTCACAACATCATAGTATCAACAGCTTATAAACATAGGGAACTACATATCCCATGATTCATTTCAGTGCAGACAACATGAAGAAATATGTTTTTTACTTGAATTCTTGGGATTATGACAGTAAAAATTCACACCAAAATCTTTTAAAAGCAAAAAGTGTCCTATCTACAATTATGTCAGCCTTTCCAAAAATATCGCAGTAAATATTGTACCGTGAGGTGTGTATCGTGATAATATTGTACCGTGAGATTTTTTTTACATCCTAGTAACCCCGAATTCACACCAGGAGCTGCAGCTGCGCTTAACGTAGGCGGAGCTGCGCGTACGAAAAGTTTCAATTCACACCAGAGCATCAGAGACGCTCCTGCTACGCAGCCTGCACATCTTCTCACTGTTTTCAGACATCACATTTTGTACTTGCTTTTTATCATTTATTTTATGTTAAAGTGTATTAAGTTAGAATGTGTATTAAGTGTATTGTGAATTAAGTGTACAACTGCAACGCATTTGCGTTTAATGAGGTTTAAATCTATTAGCACAAACATTAAACACCTCAGTTTTTTTTTCCCTTAATAAGGTAAAATCACGTATAATTAACATACATTATGAGCGTGATTAAAATCTTATGTCCGTCCAGGTAATAAGGCCTATACTTTTATATGTTGATACAGATGGATAAGGGAAAATAGTCGCTGAAACGGGCGAGTTTTAACGTTCTGGAATTTTAAGGGCAGGTCAGGACTAATTCAGGTGTAAACCAGGTCTAAACCACGTCTAAACCATGACTAAACCCGGACTAAACCAGGTCTAAAGCAGGTCTAATCCTGGAGAGAGAGAGAGAGATAGTGAACCCTGAGCCCCGTGGAGCAGGTGTCCGAAAAGCGCGACGGCTGCACGTACCTCTTCACCAAGCTCTGCACCGGTTCTTTCGCCCGCGGACACTCGGGGCTAAACGGAAGGACCTCCGAGCACATTCAGACATGAGTCTTGGTTCTGGTTTAGTCCTGGTTTTGTCCTGGGTTAGTCCTGAGTCCTTATAGAATTGGTGTCTGACATCGTAAATCACGTGCGCGTTGTTTACGTCGCTGTCTTGACTATGGTTAAATTATTTTGAAAGGGCATCGGAAGTTTATTTTGACACCACGTGTTTATTTCCTGTCTTTCCCCTGCTAAAAACCTTGGAGACGCGCCGTTGACGCTGCAAAATTTGAAGTTCAACCTATCTCGAGCAGCGCGTCAGCGTCAGACGCTCGTTGGACGCGCGTATGACACTGTCGGTGTGAACTGTCAGACCGGTTAAAATGGAGTTCTAAAGCAGCGCGTCTGCTGCTTGTGTGCTGTGCTGCTGCGCTTACGCGCCGTTGCGCTTTGGTGTGAATTGGGGGTAAGGGTGTGCAAAAAAATCAGAAGATCAATATATCATATAATTTGCAGTATCGATATCGTGGACTGCTGTATTTATATAATATATCACCTGTATTTCACTAAGTTACTTTGTTCCAGAGCTACAGTTTTGAAGCATGACTCATCAGCCAGCTTCACTTCATAGAAACAGTCTGACCTCAAAGCATAAGGATTTGTTCACTTTACAGTAGGGGGGTACTTTTTTACTTAAGAACATAGAAATCACCATTATTCACAAGCAAAGAATGCGATGGCTGGGAATCGAACCTGGGTCTACTGCTTGGAAGGCAGCTATGCTAACCACTATACCACCATTGCAAGTTGCTTGGCATGTCACACAGTGGCATCACGTTCCATTCACGCTGACATCACAGTCTCCTCAAAGGGTCTCAAAGGCTGCTATGCTATCCACTCTACCACCATCACAAGGTGGCAGTGACATCACACAGTGACATCACAGTGTCCTCTCATAGTGGTATTTCAAGTCAGTGAAATGATATGGTGACTCCGTACAGACAAAATCATATCAAAACCACAGATAGCTAGCAGTAGTAAGACAGAGAATGATTGAGTGCATATAAGCCACTACTGTTGATCCCAAAAGCTACGACTTCCCATACCGGGAGTTGAACCCGGGCCGCCTGGGTGAAAACCAGGAATCCTGACCGCTAGACCATATGGGAAATTCAGGCTGTAACCTATCGGTCACTTTACTAATCAAGTACAGAGACAATGCACACTGCACTGAGGGGAACTGTGCCAGTTTGATCGCTGATGCCGAACTGAGCCAGGTCGGCTTTGCAGTGTTCTGCCCTGATGTAGGCTTTTCAGCAGCCACCCTGGATAAGCTCCTTCGAGACACTGTCTCAAACACTGGCATTAACTCAACCTACCTGTGTTTGAAGACACTATCTTTAAGCAAAATAGAAAGTCCCTCGTTGTTGACAGGATTCGAACCTGCGCGGGCAGACCCCAATGGATTTCAAATCCATCGCCTTAACCTCTCGGCCACAACAACAACACTGTTGAAAGGAATTGAGTCAATGCACTCAACACTGAAGGGATCTGTGAAGAATCCCTGAGTCATCCAGGTAGAATCCATGGTGAGGAGAAAATTCAGTTTGTCGACTGGACAAAAGTTAGTTTGGTTGAAGACGTTTCGCAGCTCATCCAAGCTGCTTCTTCAGTTCTGGTCAGAATACTGGCGGACACATTTCCTTATATCTGCAGGGAGGAGCTAAGTAACTGAAACTAACATTGTTTGTAGCACAGACTCCATCACGTACAATGTGGCCAAACACCTGAAGACCATTCTGTCCCCTTCAGTGGGTAACACGGAGCACCATATTGAGAACACAGCTGAATTTGTGAACAGAATCAAACATCTCCAGTTCAAACCCAACGAGACAATGGCTTCCTTTGATGTGACCTCTCTTTTCACGTGTATCCCTACATCAGTAGCAGTGGAAGCAGCAAGGAAGAGACTACTGCAGGATATCAAACTAGAAAAGAGAACCAAACTGTCACTGGATCAAACCTGCCAACTGCTGGAAATCTGTTTAAATACCACCTATGTCCAGTTCAGAGGGAACTGCTACAGGCAAATCCATGGCTGTGCGATGGGCTCACTGGTCTCTCCTATCATTGCTAACTTATATATGGAACAATTTGAACAGAGGGCCTTGGCCTCTTATCCAGGACCTCCACCCACACATTGGTATAGTTATGTGGATGATAACTTTTCTAAAATCAAAATTCAAGATTTGGAACCATTTACTGTACATATTAACGCTGTAGATCCTAACATCAAATTCACCCATGAAGATGCCAAGAGCAACACATTGGCCTTCTTAGATTGTGCAGTAACGATAGGAGAAGACCTGTGACTCCAGGTTGAGGTCTTCAGGAAGCCCACACACACGGACCAGTACCTGCTTTTTGATTCTCACCACCACCCACTGCAGCACAAACTTGGAGTTATTCGGACACTACAACACAGGGCTCAAGTGGAGCCTACAAGCACAGAGAGAAAGGAGGAAGAAGAAGAACATGTGCAGAAAGCCCTCTCTGTTTGCAGAGATCCAAAATGGGCCTTCAACAAAACCAAGAGAACTACAAAACAGGACAACAGAGAATCAGAACCCAGGAGAAAGGGGGTAACTATTCCTTACATGGCTGGTGTTCCTGAAAAACTACAGAGGATCTTCAGACAACATGAGATCCCGGTCTATTTCAAACCTACGAACACTCTAAGACAGAGACTGGTCCACCCAAAGGACAAAGCACCGAGCCACAAACAAAGCAATGTGGTCTACTCCATTCAGTGCAGTGAAGACTGCAGTGAACGCTACACTGGAGAAACTAAACAGCTACTTCACAAGAGGATGTGCCAACGCAGACGAGAGAGCAGCAGTGGACCTCAGTCTTCTGTTCATCTCCACTTAAAAGCCACGGGGTACTCATCTGAGGACAGCGAGGTACAGATTTTAGCCAGAGAAAAAAAAATGGTTTGAGAGGGGAGTGAAAGAAGCCATTTTTGTTAAGAAAGAGAATCCTTCTCTAAACAAAAATGGAGGACTCAGACACCATCTAACTCCTATTTACAACTCCATCCTCAAACCTAATTCAAAACAAACGAGAGAACAACAGGTGTAGCCAGGTCAGGTCCAGAGGTGTGGAAGCTCCATTATGGCCATGAATTGTTCTGCTAATTAGACCCCACACCCTGTACAGGTCAATAGGCCGAACTAACTAACAGAAACTGTAAACAAGTAGGTGTGTTAGTTTCAGTTACTTAGCTCCTCCCTGCAGATATAAGGAAGTGTCCACCAGCGTCTGACCAGAACTGAAGAAGCAGCTTGGATGAGCTGCGAAACGTCTTCAACCAAACTAACTTTTGTCCAGTCGACACACTGAATTTTCCCCTCGCCACTGAAGGGATCTGACAACCCTCTGGCATAGTGACAATACAGCTACATCAGACACTTCTGTGTCTTCACATATGGATGTTAACCTGGAATGAAATGTGATGCCACTGGCACTACAGCAGCTCTCCGTAGACTCTGTGGCGCAATGGTAGCGCGTCTGACTCCAGATCAGAAGGTTGCGTGTTCTAATCACGTCAGGGTCATTAGCTTTCTTGATTACTTCGTGAATGTTGAGCAGTCAAGCAATAGAGATTCTGCCAGCCTCTGACAGTCAGCTGGCCTATTACGTTAAGAACTGTATATGTGCACTAGCTATGAAGAGCTAGGTTTTGGAAGGAAGAAATTCTACACACCAGTACTCCCCCAAAAACATAGAAATCACCATTATTCACAGCCAAAGATTGCGATGGGCGGGAATCAAACCCAGTTCAACTGCTTGGGAGGCAGCTATGCTAACCACTATACCACCATCGCAAATTGAATGGCGTGTCACACAGTGGCATCACGTTCCATTCACGCTGACATCACAGTCTCCTCATAGGGTCTCAAAGGCTGCTATGCTATCCACTCTACCACCATCACAAGGTGGCAGTGACATCACACAGTGACATCACAGTGTCCTCTCATAGTGGTATTTCAAGTCAGTGAAATGATATGGTGACTCCGTACAGACAAAATCATATCTAAACCACAGATAGCTAGCAGTAGTAAGACAGAGAATGATTGAGTGCATATAAGCCACTACTGTTGATCCCAAAAGCTACGACTTCCCATACCGGGAGTTGAACCCGGGCCGCCTGGGTGAAAACCAGGAATCCTGACCACTAGACCATATGGGAAATTCAGGCTTTAACCTATCGGTCACTTTACTAATCAAGTATAGAGACAATGCACACTGCACTGAGGGGAACTGTGCCAGTTTGATCTCTGATGCCGAACTGAGCCAGGTCGGCTTTGCAGTGTTCTGCCCTGATGTAGGCTTTTCAGCAGCCACCCTGGATAAGCTCCTTCGAGACACTGTCTCAAACACTGGCATTAACTCAACCTACCTGTGTTTGAAGACACTATCTTTAAGCATAACATAAAGCCCCTCGTTGTTGACAGGATTCGAACCTGCGCGGGCAGACCCCAATGGATTTCAAATCCATCGCCTTAACCTCTCGGCCACAACAACAACATTGTGGAAGGGAATTGAGACAATGCACTCAACACTGAAGGGATCTGTGAAGAATCCCTCAGTCATCCAGGTAGAATCCATGGTGAGGAGAAAATTCAGTTTGTCGACTGGACAAAAGTTAGTTTGGTTGAAGACGTTTCGCAGCTCATCCAAGCTGCTTCTTCAGTTCTGGTCAGAATACTGGCGGACACATTTCCTTATATCTGCAGGGAGGAGCTAAGTAACTGAAACTAACATTGTTTGTAGCACAGACTCCATCACGTACAATGTGGCCAAACACCTGAAGACCATTCTGTCCCCTTCAGTGGGTAACACGGAGCACCATATTGAGAACACAGCTGAATTTGTGAACAGAATCAAACATCTCCAGTTCAAACCCAATGAGACAATGGCTTCCTTTGATGTGACCTCTCTTTTCACGTGTATCCCTACATCAGTAGCAGTGGAAGCAGCAAGGAAGAGACAACTGCAGGATATCAAACTAGAAAAGAGAACCAAACTGTCACTGGATCAAACCTGCCAACTGCTGGAAATCTGTTTAAATACCACCTATTTCCAGTTCAGAGGGAACTGCTACAGGCAAATCCATGGCTGTGCGATGGGCTCACTGGTCTCTCCTATCATTACTAACTTATATATGGAACAATTTGAACAGAGGGCCTTGGCCTCTTATCCAGGACCTCCACCCACACATTGGTATAGTTATGTGGATGATAACTTTTCTAAAATCAAAATTCAAGATTTGGAACCATTTACTGTACATATTAACGCTGTAGATCCTAACATCAAATTCACCCATGAAGATGCCAAGAGCAACACATTGGCCTTCTTAGATTGTGCAGTAACGATAGGAGAAGACCTGTGACTCCAGGTTGAGGTCTTCAGGAAGCCCACACACACGGACCAGTACCTGCTTTTTGATTCTCACCACCCACTGCAGCACAAACTTGGAGTTATTCGGACACTACAACACAGGGCTCAAGTGGAGCCTACAAGCACAGAGGGAAAGGAGGAAAAAGAAGAACATGTGCAGGAAGCCCTCTCTGTTTGCAGAGATCCAAAATGGGCCTTCAACAAAACCAAGAGAACTACAAAACAGGACAACAGAGAATCAGAACCCAGGAGAAAGGGGGTAACTATTCCTTACATGGCTGGTGTTCCTGAAAAACTACAGAGGATCTTCAGACAACATGAGATCCCGGTCCATTTCAAACCTACGAACACTCTAAGACAGAGACTGGTCCACCCAAAGGACAAAGCACCGAGCCACAAACAAAGCAATGTGGTCTACTCCATTCAGTGCAGTGAAGACTGCAGTGAACGCTACACTGGAGAAACTAAACAGCTACTTCACAAGAGGATGTGCCAACGCAGACGAGAGAGCAGCAGTGGACCTCAGTCTTCTGTTCATCTCCACTTAAAAGCCACGGGCCACTCATCTGAGGACAGCGAGGTACAGATTTTAGCCAGAGAAAAAAAATGGTTTGAGAGGGGAGTGTTAGTAGGTAGGTGTGTTAGTTTCAGTTACTTAGCTCCTCCCTGCAGATATAAGGAAGTGTCCACCAGCGTCTGACCAGAACTGAAGAAGCAGCTTGGATGAGCTGCGAAACATCTTCAACCAAACTAACTTTTGTCCAGTCGACACACTGAATTTTCCCCTCGCCACTGAAGGGATCTGACAACCCTCTGGCATAGTGACAATACAGCTACATCAGACACTTCTGTGTCTTCACATATGGATGTTAACCTGGAATGAAATGTGATGCCACTGGCACTACAGCAAGTCATGTAGACTCTGTGGCGCAACGGTAGCGCGTCTGACTCCAGAGCAGAAGGTTGCGTGTTCAAATCATGTCAGGGTCATTAGCGTTTTTGATTACTTTGTGAATGTTGTGCAGTCAAGCCATAGAGATTCTGCCAGCCTCTGACAGTCAGCTGTCCTATTACATCAAGAACTGTATATGTGCACCAGCTATGAAGAGCTAGGTTTTGGAAGGAAGAAATTCTACACACCAGTACTCCCCCAAACACATAGAAATCACCATTATTCACAGCCAAAGATTGCGATGGGCGGGAATCAAACCCAGTTCAACTGCTTGGGAGGCAGCTATGCTAACCACTATACCACCATCACAAATTGAATGGCATGTCACACAGTGGCATCACGTTCCATTCATGCTGACATCACAGTCTCCTCAAAGGGTCTCAAAGGCTGCTATGCTATCCACTCTACCACCATCACAAGGTGGCAGTGACATCACACAGTGACATCACAGTGTCCTCTCATAGTGGTATTTCAAGTCAGTGAAATGATATGGTGACTCCGTACAGACAAAATCATATCAAAACCACAGACAGCTAGCAGTAGTAAGACAGAGAATGATTGAGTGCATATAAGCCACTACTGTTGATCCCAAAAGCTACGACTTCCCATACCGGGAGTTGAACCCGGGCCGCCTGGGTGAAAACCAGGAATCCTGACCGCTAGACCATATGGGAAATTCAGGCTTTAACCTATCGGTCACTTTACTAATCAAGTACAGAGACAATGCACACTGCACTGAGGGGAACTGTGCCAGTTTGATCTCTGATGCCGAACTGAGCCAGGTCGGCTTTGCAGTGTTCTGCCCTGATGTAGGCTTTTCAGCAGCCACCCTGGATAAGCTCCTTCGAGACACTGTCTCAAACACTGGCATTAACTCAACCTACCTGTGTTTGATGACTCTGTCTTTATGCATAATACAAAGCCCCTCGTTGTAAACAAGTAGCCCCAGAAACTGTAAAGAAGTAGGTGTGTTAGTTTCAGTTAGCTCCTTCCTGCAGATATAAGGAAGTGTCCATCAGCGTCTGACCAGAACTGAAGAAGCAGCTTGGATGAGCTGCGAAATGTCTTCAACCAAACTAACTTACATTAACCAATCACAGTTATTTGGTCATGATGTATGTAATGCGCCACTAAAAGGGCTAACTGGTATATTAAGCTTTTCCCAAATCCCGTCGGAAGAAGGACAATAACATCTTTCCCCTGTCCAAGGACTACAGATTAAAAACAGCCTCTCTGGCTGATTCTGGTACATTTACAACTGTTGATTAATGTACACTGTCCCTGTTAAACCAAATAAATAAATAAATAAAATAAAATTCACCAAACATTCTCTTGTTTCCGTCTTTAAAGCCTCAATTTTGGGAATCGTTGCCAACACAAAATGTTTGGCTTTTCACTGATTGACTGGTGCCCAAACTTGCACTTCCGGAGTTTTTGCAAACTGTCTAGTGTATTTTGTTTCCTGACGTAGTCGCTGGAAAGAAATGAAATTGAGTGGAGGCACTAGGTGGCGCCAGCCTGGCTAACAGTTTTGTTGCTTGTTCAGAGGAATGAAATTCGTTTTTGCGACACATTTGACATTTTCACTGCTGTGATGAAAATGTTTGTGTTTAATTTTCAACAAAGACTTTTAGTATCAAAGCCATGATTTAGCCTTTATTTTTATTGAACAGTATAGAATCATTTTGAAATACATTGCATCAAACTGAAAGCTCACTGTGTCAAGATACATCTCATCTTGTGAATTAAGTATTCGTGGTATGTATCGAATCAGCAACTTCTTCATGATACCCCGCCCTAAAAATGAGTAACTCAACCTGTCATAGACTCTTTAACTGGCCCTTGCTATTACTCCCCTGCCTGTAAACACACTATCCTGTTTGGTGAAACGTTCAACCCTCTTTGTCCTTGCGGCTGTATTTTGTTTCGGTTTTGCTGTGGGCGTGTTATCAAAGCAGCAATCTCATCAGGGCAACCAAGTGTTTCTTTCTGTCATCTTTCCCACTCGCTCCTCCTGTTTTTTACGGTATCTGAAGCTCGGCCCATAAATCAGACGGCTAACGCTAGGGTCCACTCGGCCGCTCTGGCTCCTCTCATTGATTACACCAGCGCCGGGGAAGTTAAGTGTAGCGCGCTGAACAGAGAGTCTTATTCAATTTGGCTGGCCCTGCTGTAAGAGAGATACTGTACAATGACCTGTGAACAGAATAGTACCACTGCTATCAACTGCTAATAAGAACTCTGGGAAATGAAGGTTAAAGAGCCTGAATGATGCTGTTTTATGATCTATACTCTAATGTTTCCTCATCACAAACACACCTGGAGTTGTGTTTTGTTTCTTTGACACATGTTTAACGCACAAAGCCTGTCTATTTAGGATGAGTTCTTCTCTCAAACAGAAAAAACTCTGTTCCACCTTGTGATGTCATGTGGTAAAACAAAATGTGCTCATACACCTTCACTAGAATCATTTAGATCATTTTAGCCCTGGAACTCCGATCTCTATTGAACAAAATGTAAAAAAAACAAAAAAACAAAAAAAACTGCCACTACATGACATCACAAGGTGGAACAGAACATTTTGAGCTTTGGAGATGAAGACAGACGAATAATAAACGGTTACTCAAACATGTGTGAATGAAACAAAACACAACTCCAGGTCTGTTTTTGAGGAGACAACAAAATCCGTGTATCATTCATTCATTTTTCAAAATAAAACCAAAAGTAAGAAAACAAAAAAACAAAAAAACATAAATTTTCTTCATTATTTGTCCCCAAAACCAAAATGAAAAAACAGATAATGATTAGTTTTTTCAGTTTTTGATTCTGTGTTTAAATGAATAATGAAATGTGACTTAACCTGCAATGCTGGTCTCAGTCCTGGTCTGGTTCCGGTCTGGTCCTGGACCTGATTTAGTTCTGGTTTAGTCCTGTTTTAGACCTGATTCAGTCCTGGTTCAGTCTGTATGTGGTGTAAAAGTCCGGTATCACAGTTTAAGTCACGAAAACGGGAAACGTTATCAATTTTTTCAATTATTAATTTAAACACAAAATCGAAAACTGAAAAAAAAAAATCTGTTTTTTCATTTTGGTTTTGGAGACAAATAATGAATAAAACAGTTATTTCTTCATTTTCTTATTTTTGGTTTTATATTGAAAAATGAATGAATGAATGATTCATCAACATTCTAACATGACTTAAAGCTCATGAGAGTCAGTTTGTGTAATATAGGATCTCAAGGCTAAGGTAGAATTTACTGTATTATGTTTATTCTTTCCTATTTAAAATAATAGTACGTAACTTTCTGGGCGATTAAAGTGCATGATTTCATGAAAATAGAAAGTTAAAGCCATACCTTGGAACATTCTCCATTGAGATAAAGTTTCATACTGTGGAATATAGGGATGTAACAATAACCGAAGAATCGTGATATTGTAACGTCAAAAGTCTCAATAATATCATGGACTGTCACAATATATCGAATTACAATATCCTTTGCTTAAATGCATGGTTTTATAGTATTGAGAGCTAATAAACATTGGGAACTACATATCCCATGATTCATTTCAGCACAGACAACATGAAGAAATATGTTTTTACTTGAATTCTTGGGATTATGACAGAAATAATTCACACCAAAATCTTGTCAATGTATTTTAAAAGCAAAAAAGGGTCCTATCTACAATTATATCAGCCTCTCCAAAATATCGCAATAAATGTTGTACTGTGAGATGCATATCGTGATAATATTGTAGTGAGAGATTTGGATATCGTTACATCCCTAGTGGAATACTATAGCCAAGCCCATTTAGAGTAAACATATTTTTCAGGGCAATAAAAACATTTGGAGCTTTAAACATATCGCTCTACATTCTGCCTCACTCTTTTAAAATACCACTTGTCTTATCGTCACTGAACCAAAACTCCTTTTCTGAGACCATAACTCCTGAGTGACTGCTGCTGTAAACCTTTATACACATGCAGCAGATGGAGACTCTTCTCCAGCCAAGTGCACCAGCTGGTCTTACACAGACTGGTCTTAACCCTGCGTCCCTCTTCAGTCTGGACGTTATGACCAGCCCATAGTTATGACTAGTGCACCATCCAGACTTAAGCCCTCTGTGTGCTACGTGACTACCCCCACGTCTAACTTTCAGGCCCAGTGGGAGCAGGTGAACGTCCTGTGACAGCTGAATAATGCCTCAGAGGGCCCACCTCATGCAAAATCAACTTTTCAGAGCTTTCTACCTCCTAAGAGTGATGTGTGGGCCTTGTATATGTCGCCCAAGTGGTTTTTAGATTGATCCAGCTTTTTTTTTAACAAATTGCAGCATATTTCTGCCACATGGACAGTCTGGTGTAATAATAGATTTTCTATGGGTGTTTTGTGGAGTGGGTAAGACTGTTTTTAGTGGCAGGATAACTATGGTCATTGACATGCACTAGTCTAGCACCAGTGACCTCTGCAAATACAAGGACTGGATGGAATATTTTAAAAAGTGTCTCCACACGTCTCCAACAGTCTGACTCACTAGGAAATTAAGTCCTATGTCCAAAATTCTGAATTGTCCTTTTAAGTAATGCTAATGTTGTTACCGCCACAAAAACAGACCTGGAGTTGTGTTTTGTTTCATTCACACTTTTGAGTAACCCTTTATTATTAGTCTGTCTATATCTCTAAAGCTCAAAATGCACTGTTCCACCTAACTTTCAGGCCCAGTGGGAGCAGGTGAACGTCCTGTGACAGCTGAATAATGCCTTAAAGGGCCCATCTCATGCAAAATCAATTTTTCAGAGCTTTCTACTGTCAGCTTCTCCTGGAGGCAGCCTGAACAGAGGATGTTAAGAAAGAGGCTTGGAGAGTTAGAAAAGTTCTCAGACATGTCTCTTTATTGGTTCAGGCAGATTCAGGTCTCAAGATTCAAGTTGATTCAGCATGATTTTGCCTACGCGGCGTCTCTCTGTGCGTCGGTCGTCCCTCGACAACGCGGTCGGCGTTCCCCCACTGATGCACAGAAAAACTGGGTGCCTTTTATACCAGCATAACTGTTGAGTTAACATCTTCATGGAAACATACACAGCAGTTTTGTCCCAACACGTGTCCCATAACAGACTGGCAGATGCTAAAGGTTGGAGACACACCCCTTATCTGTCCCATATACATTCACAGTCCATATGACATCATATCCCAACCCCATTGACACTCCAAAGTCCAAAAACATACACAGCATGTAACAGGGCAAATTAACATATGAATGAAACTTTAAAAACACAGGGTAGAAGCCCACACTACCTTCTAAGAGTGATGTGTGGGCCTTGTATAAACAAATTGCAGCGTATTTCTGCCACCCTCCCACGTGACAACGAACTAAAGCTGCTACAACGATGACGCAGCAGCTACACCTATGACACATCTGACGTAGCAGAAAGCGCTTCGCAATCGCCTCCCTCCCCTGCTCCACCTTCTCCACCCCGCATCGACTGACAATTCCCACACGAACACCTAAACAAAAGCGACAGCATAAGCTCATTGTTCTACACTGCAGTGTACATGATATAATAAGTTGATCTACTAGTGTTTATTAATACTTTACCAATCAGTAATGTTCAGCTGATGTGGACGCGGTGCTTGAGCTTCATGCACCTCAAAGTCCTCGTCCAATTCTGGGTCCAACACTTGCTTGTTTATGTGCAGAAGATACAATGTGAGTTATTTTGCATGAGACGGGCCCTTTAATAAAGTTAGACACTTAGAGGAGCCCAGACTTAGTCCAGCTGTGTTTGGAGATTGTGAGATGAAGTGAAGTGTGAAACAGATGCAGAAGGATGAATGGGGTGTTGAGGAGGAAGTGTCATTTTGATTAAACAGTTATGTGTTTATTGATAACCCTGGACTCCTCTGAGCTGATAACAGATCTGTGAAGCCCTGACGTCCAGAAGAGACAGATGAGACTTTGCTTTAAAAAACAGAAACTAGAGAGTATATTATTATTTTAGGTTTTGCAATTCACTCAAGACATTTGATCCTTTTTATCTTGATATTGTAGCCAAAATTTTAATTAGACTTTACAAAGAAACTGACCAGCTCTTTTCAAAGCCTTTCTTGTTTTAGAATGAACTGTTTAAGCAGTATGTATAACAGAACAAGTCTGCGTTGCATTGTCTGGACCTGGACTGCTCTAAATGTCAGTTAATTAGACCATTATTAAATCCACAATGCCTTACACTCACTTATAATGAAACTATTCATTCAGTCTCAGTCATAAATCCAACAATTAGCTCAAATAAGATGCATTATTGATTCTTGACCTCATAAAATATTAGCTCTTCCAAGTATTACACCAGAAGAGAAGATTATGTATATATATATTGTGTATACAACCCAAAAATAAACCAGGACTAGAACAGGAATGAACCAGGACTAAAATGGATTAAATTTAGAACCAAACAACAATTACAGTGAAGTGTGATTATTATTATTAAAGGAGCAGCTTTTAAATATATGTTCCCAGTTTGGCTTTGAATATGACATTAAGTACAATGCTCTGAAGTGTCATATTATGATCGTTAAAACAAAAGAGGACAAAAAGCTATCCTTTTTCTCTTTGTTCGGGAGTGCCCTCCAACTCACAGATGAGGTCAGATATCTTGGACATTATGTCACCAGTGACCTCTCAGATGATAGAGACATGTACAGGCAGCAGTGTGAGCTTTACGGTCAGGCCAATATGCTTGTCCGCAAGTTCTCCATGTGCTCCAGTCATGTCAAAAATGCTCCTTTTAATTGTTTCTGCTCGCCCTTGTATACTGCTAATCTACTACAAGAAAAAGAGTTTGCAGAGTTTGACAGTGGCCTATAATGACTCTTTGAGAATATTACTAAAAGTGCCGAGGTTCTGTAGCGCCAGTGAAATGTTTGTAAATTGTGGTGTGAGACCCTGCGTCGTCACGATCCGATGTTGTATTTATTCATTTATGTGTAGAGCCGTGAATCTGAGTAATCGAATCATTGAAGCTCTAGTGTGTCTGTGAGGAGCTCTGTCAGATTCACCTCTGACCTGTGGAGACACTGGTGCTCTTGTCTGTATACATTATAACATGCACTGTATATTTACTTTTTTTTTTCTTACTTTTTTCTTTTCAATACTATGAACCAGATATTACGTGTTCTTAATAAAAATTGAATTATTATTATTATTACTACTTTTTTATAATGTTATGATTATATAGTTTCAGATGCCAGAGGAGTGTTTAGCTGTATTTAAGTTTTTATTGCACTTAAGAAACATACAGTGACTCTTTTTTTGACCTGAAGGAGGGCTTCTGTCCGGTTATCTCTATGGAAATCTTGTTCCTTCAGCTATTATAAATTAGAATCCACACAGTAGGGCATACCACCAAACAACCACCAAACATGAGCAACGCTACAGTAACAGCCAATAAAACAGAGCATCAGAGGCAGAGGAGAGAAGGACACAGAGAAACAAACTCAAACTAGAAAAGCACTCAGAGAGCGCAGACCTCCGCCAAGGACTACCTCCATTTTTTATATAAATTGCGATAAAATCAGTCTTCTGGATCAGATCCGGATCAGCCTTTGGAATATGAAAGAGGATCCCATTGTCCATCCCTGAGTCAAATTTCATGGGGTTTGGTCAATAATTAACCGAGATATTGAGAAACAAAATTTTTGGCCCCATTTACCACAATGTTGACTAAAATTTCAAAGTGATCCAGAATCCAGGATTTCGTCCGGATCACCCCCAAAATGAAATCAGTTCTTCCTTTTCACATTTCCAACAAATCCTGAAAATTTCATCAAAATCGGTCCATAACTTTTTGAGTTATGTTGCTAACAGACAAATAAACAAACAAACAAACAGACGCAAACGCCGGCAAAAACATAACCTCCTTGGCGGAGGTAAAAATAGTGAAAATAATGAGAAGACTTTATTACTCACCTCTTGTAAAGTGGTAAAGTTACAAAAACAAGCTGCAACATTTCATCCATACTGTCCACAGAATTTCTCCTCTGCAAATAATGACCCCAGTGACACAAAACCATGCTATTAATCCAGGTTTTAAGGTAAAAAGGTGGGAGTAGTTCCTTACGTGTGTCTGTTTACATGCACACGGCGCATGGATCGAGGTGAAGCTGCAGTTACTTTAGTTACTTATTTAGCTACTTACTCTAATTCCTGTGGACTTTATCACTAGTCTTTTATGCTTTAAAAATCAAGTATCTGAAGTATTGCACCACATTTTACAAATAATAATAACACAGTTTGGACTTGTGTCTAAATTCGAAGTGCAGAGCTCTGATCTTTTGAACACTTAAGAGTCTCAAAGCGAAAGGAAACAGGAAACAGTTGAGTTGCGCTCATAACTGTGCAGCCTGTGGTTCGCAGACATATCCTGCAGCAGTCTTTGTGATCGGAGATTTAAAATCTCATAAGATTCTCCTCGTGTCTGTGGTGTGTGCTTTTTGTCACACGATTAAAAATAGTTTAAGACTGAAAAATCCTGTAATGTGTAATGGCCTTAACATGACGTTTAACACTCACAGGAGTTAATATTGACCTTTAAACAGCAAATCCTCCAGGTATCTTTCAGCTCAGTTTGAAACTATGATCATTTTAGAATGTTGCAATGTCACGTGAACGCTGTTAAACACTTACTAAAGTTGCCAGATGTATCATTTTGCCTAGATTTGTGCTTGAATCAGTGTAAAAACTCTCTTTAAACGGTGTAAAGTGTCCTGCTGGTGCCTGCTGTTGTTAAGCAGAGTGAGCAGATAAGAGGAGCAGACAGGCTGAGCTCTGGAGACTGAACTGCCCTAAATGCCCTCCTCATGCTCCGCTGATAACTCTCATGGCAGATAAATCAATAGTGAATATTCAGATGTGTTTGAGGAAAGGCCAAAGGGAAATGGATGTGTTTCATTTCGCACAGGGCTCTTCAGAGATGATGACGGCCTTTCAGACTGTGAAGGAGATTAATATGAAATCTCAAAAGGTTGCATAATGCCCTTAAAGCTGCACTATGGACCTTTTCTGGTGGCAGGTAATCCATCATCTGCTTGTCTCCATGGACACTAGGGGTGTAACGATATCCAAGTCTCACGATACGATATTTATAGAGATATCGTGGGAAATCTCATGATTTGGTGGTGAGGCTCATGATTAGGGATGTAACAATATCCAAATCTCTCTGTACGATATTTTCACAACATACATCTCACAGTATGATATTTATTGTGACATTTTGGGTAAGCTAACAAAATTGAATATGTGACTTTTTCCTCTTCAAATGCCTTGACAAGACTTAATCCAAAAAACTAAGACTTAAAATTGCTTAGAACTGTTATTTCTTCATGTAGTCTGCACTGAAATGGAGCAAAGGATCATGGTCTATGTAGTTTCCTCTGTCTTTTTTTAGCTAAGCCTCTTAATTTAAGCAAAGAGACTTGTAATTGATGGTCCACGATATTATTGTGAGAATTTTGATGATACGATATCACAATATTTCAGTTATTGTTACATCAATGATGGACACTACATTCCACAATATGGCATTAAAGTTTCGTATATTGCATTCATTCAGTTACAGGTGTTTGTTGCCTAAATACAATGGAAAACATGTATTGTTACTGCACGCAGCGTCACCTTTTTCCACAGATCTGACTTGTAGCATTTAATGCCATAATGTGGAACATTTAGCAAAACAATGATGACTCCATGAAGAAGGTGGCAGCCCCTGTGCTTGAAAAAATACATAATGCACCTTTAATTAATTGATACTTTGTTGTGACATCACGCTGGGGTTGCTCTACATGTTAGCCAGGCTGGCGCCACCTAGTGCCTCTGCTCAATTTCATTTCTGTCCAGCGACTAGGTCAGGAATCAGAATACACTAGAAGGTTTGCAAAAAACGCGGAAGTGCAAGTTCGGGCACCAGCCAATCAGTGAAGAGCCAGACATTCTGTGTTGTCAACGATTCCCGAGATCGAGGATTTAAAGCCGGCTGTTGTGACTGAGAGGCTAAGGTGGCTCACTTGAACTCTGTTGGGGTCCACCCGCACAGGTTCGAATCCGGCCAGCTCAACTTGGGGAAGGTGGTGTAGCCATGTTGCTATTTAAGATATTGTTTTTGTTGTTTTGTTTTTTCTTTTTGACAGTTGCCCTTTCGAGCGTTGTTGTGGCCGAGAGGTTAAGGCGATGGATTTGAAATCCATTGGGGTCTGCCCGCGCAGGTTCGAATCCTGTCAACAACGAGGGGCTTTCTATTATGCATAAAGACAGTGTCTTCAAACACAGGTCGACAGGGAGAGTGAAGGCCAATGTTTGAGACAGTGTGTCGAACGAGCTTCTATAGGGCGGCTGCTGAAAAGCTTACGTCAGGGCAGAACACTGCAAAATCAACCTGGCTCAGTTCAGCATCAGAGATCAAACTGGCAGTGGTGGGATTTGAACCCACACCCCTGAAGAGACTGGCAGCCTTAATCCAGCACCTTAGACCACTCAGCCACACTACCACGCACGTGAGAGCTCCATGTGACTTCACTGTGTGAGGTTACTTTGTGAGGTCAATTTGCTTTGCTTGCTGACTTTCCATTTATAGTTTTTGCTGCTAGGCAAATGACAGCAACTAGTGACAAAACCCAAATGGTGTTCTCTAATTATTTGCTTGGGACAGTCGAAACAGAGGTGACCACCACAGTTCCCCTCAGTGCAGTGTGCATTGTCTCTGTACTTGATTAGTAAAGTGACCGATAGGTTAAAGCCTGAATTTCCCATATGGTCTAGCGGTCAGGATTCCTGGTTTTCACCCAGGCGGCCCGGGTTCAACTCCCGGTATGGGAAGTCGTAGCTTTTGGGATCAACAGTAGTGGCTTATATGCACTCAATCATTCTCTGTCTTACTACTGCTAGCTATCTGTGGTTTTGATATGATTTTGTCTGTACAGAGTCGTCATATCATTTCACTGACTTGTGATATCACTATGAGAGGACACTGTGATGTCACTGTGTGACATCACTGCCACCTTGTGATGGTGGTATAGTGGTTAGCATAGCTGCCTTCCAAGCAGATGACCTGGGTTTGATTCCCAGCCATCACAATCTTTGGTTGTGAATAATGGTGATTTCCATGTGTTTGGAGGGAGTACTTGTGTGTGGAATTCATTCCTTCCAAAACGTAGCTCTTCATAGCTGTAGTGCACATATACAGCTCTTAAATCTGAGCTTTCTTTAATAACATCAAAAATATTAAATTTAGCCCTATAGTATCAAGTGAAGCTGAATATAAATATGGATGTTGTGTATCATTTGGTTAGTTTTATGTCTCTATCATCATTAGTTTCTGAGATATAACAAAAGTGTCATTTCTTTGGCACCTTGCACACACACACACACACAAAAAAGAGTGTCTAAAAACACACAAAAAAACATAAAATTGATTTCAGCAGCACATGTTCAGGAGCCTGTGATCAATATGAGTGTTCATGGTCCTGTTTAGGAGTTTTATGTTCAACTAGAAGGTGAAAGTGACTGAAAAACTGTTGACAAATGCAAGTTATTTGAGAGAGACTTGTTTAACAGCTCAAATCAGCTCACCTCTTTCTAATTCCAACTAAACCTGTTCTTTCTGGTCAGATTTTGTTAAAAGAAACCTCCAAATAAAGTTTAACTTGAGTAACGGAGTGTAACCGGATGTAACCGGACATAACCGGACATAACCGGACATAACCGGACATCCCTATTTCCCTAGGACAGTCCTTGTTCTGAGCCCTGTGTCCCCTGTTCCATCAGATTTGTCCAAAACAATTTATTTGTCCCAGATTTATCCAAGAACTGCCCCAGATGTTCCCATTTTTGACCAATTTGATACCCGCCAACAACAAAGGGACCAACAGATATTTTTTTGTTAAAATCCCATGCTTGAAAATGACCAGAAGGCAAAAAATGCACTAACAGAAGTTCCACAAATTTTAACCGACCCACATGTAAATTGAGAATGAAGAATATTATGGCTTTTTTCACTATTTTATTTGCACCAACCTTTCCAACCCAGGCGTGTTTTTTTTGTTCTAACACATTTTAATTCTAGGCTCTGTAATAAAAATATGTGTAAAGAAATGTCTGTAACCTTTGTTTTTATGTGCTTGTTTAAGATGATATGGCCATAACCGGTGTTTGTGATTTATTGTACCGCCCAAATTGAAAGTTATGAACCCCAAATGAAAGTTTCAGATCGTTTCTCATTCTCAGGGAGGGAACTGCTCGGGGCATTTATTTCCCAGAATCCTATTTGCCACAGGAGCTTGGTGTATCTCTTCATCTGAGTCATTTTTCCAAAAGCGAAAGTTTATCACACTAGAAGTTCCAGGCTCCTCTGAGAACTATATACTTTAGGGAGTAAAGGATCTGTCTTCTGTTTGTGTCAATGGGATGTTATTGCCTGAAATCTACGTAGCAGTATAGTATTAAACTTCCAATTTCATAGAAGACATGCAGGTCCAGTTACAGGTCAGGTCTGTGGAGAGACATCACCCCTCACGATAACAATGCATGTTTTTCAATGTATATTTAAGCAACAATAACTCCTGGAATTGGACAAAATCAGTGCTGTACAGTGGAACATTCAAGGCAAAGCAATAACATCTCCATGGAGACAAGTGGCTGACCCTTACGAGAAAAGTTACATAGCGCACCTTTAACTAATCTGAACATGAAATAAGTTCATAGCAAGTTTAGCATTCCAAAAAGGGAATATATTATGATATTTTCTATGTTATAATGTTGTTTCCTCATATGAAGTTGCCAATGTCTACTGACTTAAAGGGCCCATCTCATGCAAAATAACTCTTTTCACATTGTATCTTCTGCACATAAACAAGCACTGTTTGAGTTTTGGAACATCCATTACACAATAATTCTGAAATCTTACTGATTTCTTGGAGACAGTCACAGACCAGGAACTAGGAAAGACGGACTATTGCTCATCCCCCCGCCCGTCCTGAGAAAGCACAGGCTCCGCCCTCCAAACGTGACGTAGACTCTGAGTGAGCCGCCCTTCCTCCGCCCATCTCAGGGAGGGAGGGGGAGACAGACGTGCACCCTGATAGTGGTAGGAATAAACTTTTATTCATCATGGAGATACAGCGCGTTCAGCCTGCATGTGTTGGACCTGGAATCAGACGAGGATTTTGAAGTGCACGAAGCTCAAGCACCGCGTCAACATCAGCTGAACATTACTGATTGGTAAAGTATTAATAAACACTAGTAGATCAACTTATTATATCGTGTTCACTGCAGTGTAGAACAATGAGCTTATGCTGTCGCTTTTGCTTTGGTGTTCATGTGGGAATTGTCAATCGATGCGGGGTGGAGGCGGTGGAGCGGGGAACGGGGACGGGTGTGAAGCCCTTTCTGCTACGTCAAACGCATCATAGGTGTATCTGCCGCGTCATTGTCGTAGCAGCTTTAGTTCGTTGTCACGTGGGAGGGTGGCAGAAATACGCTGCAATTTGTTAAAAAAACGCCGAATCAATCTAAAAACCATTTGGGTGACAAATACAAGGCCCACACATCACTCTTAGAAGGTAGAAAGCTCTGAAAAGTTGATTTTGCATGAGATGGGCCCTTTAAAGATAAATTGTAGCGGTTCACTTTAAAACTACCACCACATGACATCACAAGGTGGAACAGAGAATTTTGAGCTTTAAAGATATAGACAGACTAATAATAAAGGATTACTCAAAAGTGTGAATGAAACAAAACACAACTCTACGTCTGTTTTTGAGGCAGTAACAACATTCTAACACAGCTTAAAGGGACAGTTTGGAATTTTGGACATAGGGCCTCATTTCCTAGTGAGCCAGAGTGTTGTAGACGTGTGGAGACACTTTTTGAAATATTCCATCCAGTCCTTGTATTTGCAGAGGTGCTGGTGGTTATCCTGCTACAAAAAACAGTCTTACTCACTCCACAAAACACCCAGAGAAAATCTATTATTACACCAGACTGTCCATGTGAATGTCTGTGTTGATAAAATAATGTCTAAAATATAACTAACCTTGCATCGCATGAATCGTCGTATGTTGAGGGATTATTTTCTCATATATTAATCAGCCGCTGCCAAGCTTTCTATCAGGAAGTACAACTCACTGCTGCTGCTCAGACATAAGTCCTTCAAATGTAAGGTTGGTTTTACTTCTAAAATCATTCTATCAACACAGACATTTATATGGACAGTCTGGGGTAATAATGTTTTACTTCAGGTGCTTTATGGAGTGGGCAAGGCTACGTTTATATGATGATCGTCTGAACAGAAGACGCAAAAGTAGCGTTGTGTCTTCACTTTTTATTCCGGGAGGAAATCTGCATGCATACAGTGATGCAAAAGTGTGTGGAATTGGATTGGGTATGCATGCCAGACGCCTAGGTGGTGATGTATGTGACGTAAACGCATACGAGATGTGAGCAGATCTGACCAGAGTTTTGCGTCTTGGGCAGTGTAGACGGAAACGCTACAGTGGAGCTTATTCAGCTTTTCCAAATCTGGAGGTTGCTTTTAGATTTTTGTGTTTTTAAGCCCCAAAAACGCTGTCACTGTCTAAACGAAATGCACTTCCGATAAAATATTTTGCCGCAAGTGTTCTCGTGTAAACAAACCCTGAGACTGTTTTTAGTGGCAGGATAACTATGGCCATTGACATGCACTAGCCTAGCACCAGCAACCTCTGCAAATACAAGGACTGGATGGAATATTTCAAAAAGTGTCTTCCACACGTCTCCAACACTCTGGCTCACTAGGAAATGAGGTGCTGTGTCCAAAATTCCGAACTGTTCCTTTAAACCTCTTAAGAGTCATCATCATTCACATTGCGTAATACGTCAACATTCGTCTGCGACCAGCTTTTTTAAATCCAACTTTATGAATGAGAACGTAAAGTTAATGTGACATAAACAGCCAGATAAAAAAGCACTCCAATTCGTTTCCCTGTTTGGAGTATGGATTTGTATGCAAAACTCACCCAGCCCCAGATAAAAAGCGACTGATTATCCACCGCAATACCATAAATGTATTTAAAGATTTACAATATCTAAAGTAACTTGTTCATTTCATCAAAAAAAAAATCACAAAATTATTTTTACTATGCTTTGTTTCTGTGTATTTGCCTGATACGCGAACTGAAGATGTCTGAATAATTGATATCCTTTGAAGGCCATACTCATTTATTTTTGCCCGAGTACAGATATAGTGTATAAGCAGCTCTTGAAGTTAAAATAAATCCGCTGTGCACTGTCTGCATCGAATTATGAAGTGTTTTATTGTCAGATAATGAAGAAGTACACTTTAGAGGTGCACTGCGTAACTTTTCTGGTTGAGGTTACACTACTGCCCAGGTTAGGGTTGCCAAGAATGTTCCACTCTTGCCACGTTTACATGATGTTTTTTAAATTCCAAATGAACTGTTCTGAATTAAATCGTACGGAATTAAAATACTCTCTGTTTACCCTGAGGTTTACATGGAAAGCACGTTAAATTGTCTTTATTTAATTCCGCTCAACGTCTTGGGGTCAGGAAGGGTTCTGGTTGGACAGAGACAAAAAAGTATTTGTGTTGACCGGAAGAAAACACACACTTCAGCTGCTACCGGCTTTTTTTTTTGCCGTCTTGATTTGTTAAGCCACGGACACAAACATGATCTAAACTTTTTTCCGCAGTCGTTCCGATGATAATGAAGCAGCAGCTCGAGAATTCTCTCATCACGCCTGAGTGTCAGAGAAAGGAGGAACAAGACAAACTGAGTCAACGGCTGCTCTACCTCAGCCCACTCCTGCGTCCAGCATCATTTCATTATTTGCAGTTCTTCCAGTGCACTCATTAAAAAACCTATTTCGGCTCGATACCATCATTTGCTCCTTGTCGCCATCTTGCAGTGTGTCATTGAGTCAAAAGGGCGACTCAACGACCGGAATAATTTTTAAGAAGAATAAACGTTTACATGATCGAGGAATAAATTAATTCAGAATATTTATTTTTCATTTAAAATCGGAATAAACCACCCACTTACTTCGGAATTAAGTTTAATTCAGAATAAACATTTTCACTATTATTATTTCATTATTTAATTTGTGGCCATACCAGCTTATCAAAGCTTGATCCCATCAGATCTCAGAAGCTCAGTGAGGCCGGGCCTGATTAGTACTTGGATGGCAGACCACTGGGAAACTGGTGTGGAGAGAAAGAATAATGAATCTACAATGCTCTGTGAAGCGTCATTGTGACATACGGACTCAGTCAAGCAGAAGTATACAGTAAGGCCAAAAATTAATTTTTTATTAATTTAAAAGTTAAGTTTTTAAGTTAATGCATCTGATATAAAAATGTATTCAACAGATAGCATATGTACTCTAGTTTATGAAACTATTTACCTTTTTTCTGTACCATTTTTGGTTCTAAACATATGTTTTAAACAGACCATGTATGAAACATGGAACAAAAATTATTTCCCAAATTTCAAAGACCTGCAAATCATGTAAATAAATGGATGTATTTCATCATATCTTGTGTTATTCCATCTTTGAACTGTTGATGAAGGTACAGGATTTTTCAAAAAAATGCATTTAAAATGATAAAAATTTGTTTCGACGGACTGACATATTTTATAGAAATAGTTTCCTTTCATTTTGAAGTAATATTAAAGTATTCGAAAGAAAAAAGCTGATAAATGATGTAAAATCCTGCACCTTCTACTTGTTTGCACAATTTTGCCTCCATTACTTTTCCCTCCGTTACCATGACCTTTCTTCATAAAAAATCTCATTAGTCAAAAAGTAAGAGGTTTTTCAACCTAATCTTGTACCATATGGTAGAAAACTATATGAAGCAAATATTCAAACCAGTTTGTTAAGGATATGTAAGTGAGAACCAAGAGTTATCACTGTTTGGATTTATTGCCCAAAAAGTGCTGCATATTTCATTCCCTCCGTTACCAACATGAATTTTTAAATTTTTTGTCAACAACTTGAAAGAATATCACAGGTTTAACTTGACCCTGTTGGAGTGTAACTCTTTCCTACATTCTGATACTTTACTTATTTCAATAGTCCCTCTAGGTTCTGAATAAGAGACATTTGAATGTCAAAAATCTGCCCCGGACCCATATGTCTGTGAAAAGCGCTATATAAATAAAGACTTCATTGGAATTAATTGTGTACATGGTCTTTTTTAAAGCGGAATTCATTTTTATTCAGAATGAAATAACTAATGTTGTTATTCAGACATTTGTTAATCATTACCACTTGCCTAAATAATGTGAAAATTCTATTATGATTACTCTGGAGTATGGCCTTAAAGGTTGTATGGAGGATTTTTTTTTTGTTTTTTTTGTTTCAAGTTGTCAATGATAGCATTATAGAGGTGCAGTAGCCTTGTAATTATGATGACCAAAAAAAAGAGAATAAAAATTCATCAACTCTGGACGTGGTGGGGCCAGCTAAACATTTGCCAATAGATAACGACACTGCCTCGTTATCTGTTAGCTGACAGGCTATCAATCAAACTCCCTATGTTTCTAGCGTAACTGACCTGCCTGCGCGCCGCCGGTACGTGGTTTACGTACGCCTGTCACGCAGTCCACAGACGCAAGACGCACAGACGCTGTTTACTCCACCAATGCAACAGTTCTTAGCGGCTTTTTTTGACCTATATCTTCCTCGCAGTTAGCACAAAGTTTGTTGCAATGGCAGACAAGAATCCAGGAGCAGTTAGCCGCAAAAGAAAGTCCGTTTTTGAGGTCGCTGAAAGAAGAAGACAAGGGGAAAAGCAGCGAAGCCAAACTAAGGTGATTCTTGTAGATTCATTCCAGCGATGGCGCGACTGAAGCAGACGCAGGGTCTAAAGACTGAAGCACTGGTCGCCAAATTACTCCTGGACAGGTAACTTCTGCTTATTATGAAAACGTACTTTATTTCCAAGAGCTAGTCAAACGTTTTTCAGGACACGAAAGCGATATCCTATGTCTGAAAACGTAATTTTCAAGGCAAAGAAAGAGTCCGCTTGCTGCTGCGTGTTGTAGCTAGTTCATTCGCACTGAATCTCCGCGCAACCTTCTCTGCTCCCCTTTCCTACTCCTGTCCCCGCTGCCCGTTCCGCTCTTCCCCCTTCTCCTCACTTCTACGGGCACGGAATCTCCGCGCACCGCTCCCCTCTCCTCTCTCCTCTCTCCTCTCTCCCTGCTCCGCTCTTCTCCCTGCTCCTCACTTCTCGTCCGCGAACGAAATGTCCGCACACCCGCTCCCCCCGCTCCTCACTTCTCCGCCTTGCCTAACCAACACTGTAGTTAGTTGTTTACAAGTCATGTGCAGCTCACCGGCTGTAAACAAACCTGTTTCTGGCGTAGTGAGGAGGCGGGAGAAGGCGTTTCTACGTAGGGAGCTGTAGGGGAGGGGGGGTGGTTTCACGCATGCGCAACATTTGAAAAAGGACAAACAGTCGCTGGATTTCTCGTTCCTTGGAAAATCCTCTATACAACCTTTAACAAATGCTTAATAAAACATAATGAGTCTACACTTTAGAAAAGCTCTCAGACAGACTTAAGTAACAGATAATAACTGACTGAATTAGCATTGCATTGCAGGATTAGTAAATCATTATCTCATGACTTATTAATCAGTGATAAATTTTCAAATTTGTACTTAAATACTGTAAATACTTAAATACTGTACTAAATATGCATTTACAAATACACACACAAATGGTTAGTTTATGAATAATTAATAATTAAGAGTAACCATTTGCAACACAGGCTAATTAAGTGCAAGTTAAGTGCTAATTAAGGTAGTAATTATGTATTTATTGGGCCTGAATGACTCTTAATGAAGTATTTGTTCATTATTAATCAAGTCTTTGTTCATGCTTTATTAAGGCTAAATAAGGTGCAGTTATTAAAGGGCCCATCTCAAGCAAAACCATCATCTTCTTAAGAATTCACCTCAGCCTATTGAATATAAGTTATGATGTATTCCATGGATTCCACCTTCAAGGCACTCAAAGCTTTACAACAAGGAACCATTCACCCACTCACCCACACATTCATGCTAATGCAACACAAATTTGCAGCTGAATAATATTAATTTTATCTGCCCCCCATCTGCATTAAAGGTCCATCTCATGCAAAATCAACTTTTCAGAGCTTTCTAACTTCTAAGAGTGATGTGTGGGCCTTGTATATGTCGCCAAAGTGGTTTTTAGATTGATTTGGCAGTTTTTAACAAATTGCAGAGTATTTCTGCCATCCTCCCATGTGACAACGAACTAAAACTGCTACAACGATGACGCGGCAGATACACCTATGATGTGTTTGATATAGCAGAAAGCACTTCGCACCCACCTCCTCCCCACCTCCGCCCTGCCTCCACCCCGCATCGGCTGACAATTCCCACATGAACATCTAAACAAAAGTGTCAGCATAAGCTCACTGTTCTACACTGCAGTGAACATGATATAATAAGTTTATCTACAAGTGTTCAATCAGTAATGTTCAGCTGATGTGGACGCGGTGCTTGAGCTTCGTGCACCTCAAAATCCTCATCCGATTCTGGGTCCAACACATGTGTGGCTGAACGCGCTGTATCTCCATGATGAATAAAAGTTTATTCCTACCACTATCAGGGTGCACGTCTGTCTCCCCCTCCCTCCCTGAGATGGGCGGAGGAAGGGCGGCTCACTCAGTCTACGTCACGTTTGGAGGGCGGAGCCTGTGCGAGGGGAGGAGCAATAGTCGGCCTTTCATAGTTCCTGGTCTGTGACTGTCTCCAAGAAATCAGTAAGATTTCATAACTATTGTGTAATGGATGTTTCAAAACCCAAATTGTGCTTGTTTATGTGCAGAAGACACAATGTGAAAAGAGTTATTTTGCATGAGATGGGCTCTTTATGTATTACCAATTATTTTTTATTTAGAATTAAAGCTCTCATGTAAATGTGGCCACTATGGCATTAAACCTATCTATCAAATATTTATTCAGTTACATGTGTTTTATTATATTTTGAAAAGTGTATGTGCCTATTCACAGATCTGATTTTAACCTAACCTGGTGGCATTCTTGTTTCCATAAAGTTAGAAAAGTTGAATGCCATGGAACGTTCTGGTAAAGCAATAAAATACTTATGCAGACAAAGCAGGCAGCAGTCCCTCCACCAGAAAAGTTACGCAATGCACCTTTAGCTTGCAGTTGTTGTTTTTACGATCTCAGCAAACTCTCTGTTGAGAAAAGCACTGACAAACTCTTAGTGTTGAATAATTCGTAACCTCAGAATACATAAGGTAAGTGAGGAATGACTTTGCCAACTGTTTAAAAAGATCTCATTTCGTTTTTGGTGTTTTCAGACAGACAGTCTAAATCAGGTGCAGCGCCTTTGATTTGTGCATTGACATCGTCTTGCCCTTCTCCTCTCTCCGCTGTGTCTTTATATGAGCAGTCAGTGTCACTCGAAGCTGGAAAGACTCAATCCAAGCCTCGTATTGGCAGACACATTAAAGCAGTCCAGACGAGCAGCATTAATGAGATTACATGAAACATTTACACCAAAATTAACACAGGGTCATATAAGTCCCCAAACAGAGGAGAGCCAAGCGCGGCCTCGTCCTCCATCTTTACAGGCGCATAAATACAGAGGTATACCACTGAGACGGGCCAATGAATCAGGCTTTGGGCTCCAGCCATTTGGAACAGAGCTGGAGGAGAACAGAGTGGACAGAGCTACTGTATACATCCACAACAGATATTTTTTCACTATTGACACTTCGCAGCTGATGTCATCAACATTTCTTACAATTGCGAAGATAACTAGAGGCACCGCATTATCTGAAGCTCTTGTTACTCAAGTTAAGACTTTCAGGGCTGCCAACGTTTTACTAAAGCTTGGACTAAGATTTTGGTCTTGGAGAGACTGTGCTTCTGTGGTTACTCTCAGCAGATCTGCTTTTTTATGGGGGTCACACATCAGGATGTAAGATTTACGCAGTGTTGTACAAGTTCAGGTACTGTCAAAACTTACTGAAGTGTCAAGCAGAATGGACGGTCTATAATATTATAGGCCAGCAGTGGGCAATCATTTGTTCCATGGGGCCAAGTGAGAAACAGAAAATACTGTAGAGGGCCAAGCCAACATGCTGAACTGTATTGTATTTCTTTATAAAAAGCAGTGAATATCATTATTTTGATGAGCTGGTAAGACCATGGATCTAATAAAAACTTTTTATTATAGTTTATAGATTTTATCACAATTCTATGGGTACATGGTAAGAGTTTATGTTCTGACTAAGCAATGAAAAAGTGAGGCTACCTTACAAAAAATATCATTTAAAAAACACCTAAAAAAAATTAAAAGCAAAGCATTTAGTCCATGTCTGAGGCAAAATTATAAAATATGTTTATTTCGTAATTCCAAATTGTCTTAAACAGGCCAATCAGAGCTAGCCAGGCTAGCGCCACCTAATGCCTCTGCTAAATTTCATTTCTCTCCAGTGACAAGGTCAGGAATCAGAATGCACTAGATGGTTTGCAAGAATGGCGGAAGTTGTAGTCCGTGCACTAGCCAATCAGTGAAGAGCTGTGAAGCCTTAACGTCAAACTCAAGCGTCTGTCTGGGTCCTTTTTGTGGTACAGAACAACAGTAAACAAAGCGTCGAGATGGATGTAGACGAAGACAGACATTCTGTTTTGGCCATGATTCCTGAGATTGAGGATTTAAAGCCAGAACAAAGAGAATGTTTGGTGAATTTTATCAAGGGGAAAGACGCTGTCCTTCTTCCCTACAGGATTTGGTGCATTACATACGTCACGACCAAATAGCAGCGATTGGTTAAATGATAAACAGTACTCGCCTACTGTCGAGCGAACAAATCCTAATGCTGCGAGGTCAGACGGTTTGAAACCAGCTGATGAATCAGGCTGATCAGAGCCAACCAAAGGGCCGTATGTGGCTCTGGAGCTGTACAATGCCCAGGTCTGTTATAACTGAAAAGCATAATTATCTCTTGAAATGGGGGTCGTCTCTCCCAGTGGAGGCTCGTGGCACCTGGACCCCATCTTCATTTTACTCCTGAAGTTTAGTCCAGATCAACAAATGTGACGTTGCAAACACCAGCCAAATACAGTATAAAAACTAGATTCTCTTTTACAGTTTATAGTTTTATAGTAATGTACAGTCACTTACACTAAAATTATAAAGTCCACATGCCAACAGAAACAGCATTTTAAGATCTCAGAGGCAGTGTTTAGTAATGTTGTGTCCTCAGGCAAGACACTTCACCCACATTGTCTAGTATAGGCGAGTTTCAGCTGACGTCATTGTTATTAAAAGCCCGCGTTGCATGCTGGGAAATATTTTGGTCGGAGGCAAGAAACACGATAGCGGTCAAACACAGTGCGTAACCTCGCGTATTTATCCCCGATAATGGTAAATTCCTGCTGCATTATCGGATGCACAAATAGAAGCACGGAAGAAGGAAAATGTCTTTTTCGTATTCTGAGTGAAAAGAACCACTAACGGTGAATTAAACGGCTTTCAAACATTCGCAGAGCAAACGTAGAAGATCCTAACAAACCGTGGACTCCAACAAGTTCAACAACACATCGAGACTCTTGGAGGTTTTCATCTTTTCTGCTGTGAATGGCCCAGGAGTTTCCACCAAGTCATTGTGGATATCGCCCAAGTGAATATTTGTCCAGGTAGTTGGCGATTCTGACCAGAAATTTGGTTTGGTCCACCTTTTGTCGGGGTTGAAAAGGGTGATTTGGCTCCATCGATGCTTATGACCAATTTCTGGTCAAATGGTCTTGGGTCCTCTGCCGTTAGAGTGGATAAATAACCGGGATCAATACACTTTACGTGCTTTCTCGCTCCGTCCGTCATGTTGAATTAGTGTTTCTTGCCGCCAACCAAAATAATTCCCAGCATGCAACGTGCGCTTATGTCATTGGAGGGGCCATTAATGCAGAATGGCAGTCTGTCTTCAGTCAGTCCACCCCAGGGCAGCTGTGGCTACAACTGTATCTTACCACCACTGATGAAGTAAATGAGTAATGCACTGCAAAGCATTCTGGGCATTTTGAGAGGTGCTATAACAGTAAGATCAATCCCATCAAAACCAAGAGAACTATAAATGTATGTTCTGTTAAATTAAACTTGCTGTGTAATATAACTTTCTTGTTCAGTACAGTATTTGTATTCCTTGAAATCAAATACTGTACATAAGTAATCTCCGGGCTGCCCCACACTACCTCACACACCCCCCTTCGCAAACTTCTCTCTTGGGTTTTTTGCACCATTGAGCTGTATTCTTGTCCTAAAATCCAATTTCCAGTCCCCTCACTCCTGCTCTTCCTGTAATCTGCTGATGTCAAAGTGTCAGTGCAATCTCTCTAGTCCCACACTTTATCAGAGGCTTCAGAGAGGGGGATGGAGGAGCAAAGAGGGGGGAGGGGCAAGGTCAGAACAGGCCATCTTCTGGTTTGAGGGCAGATTACTGACACTGTGCACCACATTCACATAGTTGAATTTGTTGAAATAAACCCCTATTATTATATTTAAACTAGGTTAGATTAGGTTAGGTTAGATTTGGTTGCTTTTATTTGTACACATAGGTAAAGTTGTTTCGCAGATTTGAGAGGCAAGTCCCACATTTCACATTTCATTCATCCACATTATGAACAACAAACACGTATAAAAACACAATTACAAAAAGTGTGACAGTGCAGAGTAGGTTTGTTCCATAAGCAATTAATTAAATTCATCCATCACGCTTGGCTAAGATCACAATTACTATTAAATATATATAAAAAAACACAGGATTTTTCCAAGACAAATGCACTAAAACTGATAGATAGATAAAAAGATTACAATTTATTCATAAGTATGATAGCAGCTGGAACGAAGCCCCTTTTAAAATGATTCGTTCTAGATCTTGGGAGTAAATAAAAACCTCTGACAAGAAAGAAGCAGCTGAAACTCTGCTGAAAGTCAGTAATCATGTCCTTCATTTTGGATACATTTAGGTGCAGATTTGTCTCTTTACACCATTTTACAACGTCATCAACAATTGGCCCATGTTGTTATTCATTTTTTCTGAAGCAAGATCACAATTACAGAATCATCTGCATACTTTATTATTGTTCTATTCTCATAGGTACTTTGAAACTTATTGGTGTACAGTATAAACAGCAGAGATGAGAGAACACATCCCTGTGGTGATCCTGTTGATGACATCATCTGGTCAGAAAGGACCCCACTGACCCTTACGCTTTGTGTTCTCTGGGTTAAAAAATCAAGAACCCACCCCACAATATTAGAACCAAGGCTAAAATGTTCTAAAAGCTTTTTTTTTTTTTTTTTTTAGAAAGAATGTGTGGTTGGATTGTGTTGAATGCAGATGAAAAATCAATCAAAAGAAGTCTTGCATGCATTCCAATCCCCTCTAAATGCTTAAAGAGTAAGTGTTGTAAAGTTACTGTGGCATCCTCTACTCCTCTTTGAGGCCTGCAGGCAAATTGCATGGGGTCAAACTTACTCACAATTTTACTCAAAATATCTGATCTTATCAGTTTTTCTAAGTTTTTCATAACCACTGACGTTAGTGTGACAGGACTAAGGTCTGTCTATATAATAATATTATGTATTTGCCTGGGATCCATCCTTCTTCAATACTTTATGGAACATTTTGTGTAACTGTGATAACTAAAATAATATGTCATTTTATCAACACAATGTGCAGGAAAAAGTTTTCTTCAAGATCAAATTGTTTTTATTTATTAAAAAAGCACAACACTATAACTGTATGTTTAACTATGGAACCTATTCATAATATTAAAAGTATAATTCTTCATATCCATAAAATTTTTAAACTATTATTAACTTTAATAATTATCGTAATATAATCATCGCAATTCTTTAGGTCATGATAATCCTGTCACCAAATTTCAGTATTGCCTCATGTCTACTCATAGTAGTGACGATTGTAGCTTCCCGAAAAAACACAACACGAAACACATGCAATGGAAAGATTGCGGCGCTGCTGTGCATAGTTTTAGAAATAATGAGGAGCGGATGTATTTTATGGGTAAGTTTAGAGAAAGTGACTTTTATAGATTTCAAAGTGATGATGAAGTTGATTATAAAATGGAAAACAGCGATAGCGACGGAATTTCAGAGATGGACAGAGGCGGACTTTTATGAAGATGAGAATGCCTTTGATGCATCTGTGTGGAGTCCTGCGATAAACAAATAAACTATCGGGGACTTTACACTTGATTATGAAACAAAATTGCCCCGGAATCTGGATGTTGCTCAGGCAAGTCCTTTGAAATATTTCAGTCTTTTTTTTCATATAGTACTCAGAACATGCATATGTCAGATCCTGATTGTAGTTTTTTTTGTTTTCGATTTTGCACCTGACCAGATAAACTCTCATTTTCAGTGAGCTGTTATAAACCTGTAAATAAGTTGAATCACATTTAAACATCCAGAAATAAAGAGTTCAGAGTCTAAGGTTTCCAGAGATACAAATATGTCTGTGTTTACAATTAAGTTCATGAGTGTGAAAATCATTTATAATCACTCGTGGAAGTTTTCTTTTATGCAATTATGGGCAGCCCTAGTAATATATGTATGGGTTGTTCCTCGTAGGCGTCCAGGGGGGAAAGAGTTCAGACCAAAATGACAAGGCTCATTGCAGCAGTTACAAAGAGAGGGGAGACAATTTCTCAATCTAAAATCAATTTCAGCCAGAGTTCCTCAATATAAAAAACAGAGATATCATTCTGGATTTAGGCATATAACGTAAAATATATATATAGAGTGGTACATGGTGAAAATGCTTTAAGAACAGTTGCCCTACAGCATCCAAAAATCCAATTTCCAGTCCACTCACTCTTCCTTTTCCTGTAATCTGCTGATGTCAGAGGTGTCGATGTAATCACTACAACCCCAGCCTCTATCACCAGCGTCATTGGAGCTGATGTAGCGTGTAACCAGGTCTGAGCACACAAAACCGCGCGCACGCCCACCAAATAATTGAAGGAGATTCTGGACAAGGACGCGTTCGCCTGCAGCTACAGAGGGGAGCCATAAAGGAAGACCGGGGTAATACAAAAAGGGCATCTGGGTTATTGATTTCATAATTAAGTCCGTGTAACTGCTTCAGGTGACGTCAGAGGAGAGGGAGAGCGTCACGTTTTTCGCTGCTCCTGTAAAGGATTGGTCACGGTGTGGGGAATGAAATCTGTTCACGCTGGTTGTATACGGTCCTGGGGAAAAGAATAAGCCTCAAATCCTTTATCATTAAATCAAGACGTAGACTCAGACAAACGTTATTGATCCACGAGGGAAATTATTTGGACACAGTAGCTCACACAACACAATAAAATATAATATAATAATAAAGATTAAAAACTATAAATTGTAATAATAATTGCTTCTGTGTCCAAGTAATTTCCCTTGTGGATCAATAAAGTTGAAGCCTAATACTATATATTCAAAATAAGTAGCAAAATATCAAGAAACTAGGGTCAAATAAGACCAGATTTTTCAGACTTTAAGTCACACTTTTTTTCATGGTTTGGGTGTTTCCAGTGACTTATATATTAACATTTTTACACAGACATCAGCGAGAGGCTCTAGTCTTGTGTGTGAGTATCTGCTGCTCCTGTTCCTCCTGTACCTCTGTCACTTGGCTCTACTGCACATGTCTCCTGCAAAAGAGCCTCTGTCCTGTCTGTATCATGTCAGTCGATCGCACCATTACTTCTGCACCACTGAAAATTAAACATTTAAACAACATTTATAAAAGACACCTGAGAAGACTGAACACAATTGCCCCCAAAAAGAAAATCAGATTTTGCAGATTACAAGCTGCAAGTAGCAAAATCAGCAGCTGAAAACAATAATCGAGCAGCAGAAAGAAAGTTTGGAGTGAGAGAGAAACTTGTGACACCGGGAGGATGCACCATGAAACTTTCCTGAAGTCACTGGATGGACAAAGCCTGGACTTCAGTGACACCGAAACCATCCTGTCGGGATTCAGAAAGGCCGGAATAATTCTAACTGGAACTGATGCTGAGTCTGACGACAGCGACACAGAAGAGGAAGCGGTGCTTAGTTTACCTACGGAGGTCGTGGAGTTGCTCAGAAGTGACACCGAGGATAAAGAATTGAATGGATTTAATGATTTGGAGTGAGACGGAGGGTTTGGGAAACTTGTTCTGTTGATTATGTTATAATTATCTGAAGAACTGTTCATATGTGATGTTAACAGTCTGTTGTTCTCTGTTCTGTTGTTAGTACTAGAACTTGCCTTTCAAGATGAAATGTCGGTTCCTGGTCTCTGATTTTATAAAAAGAAATCCCAAAAAGTGCAACTTATATATGTTTTTTTCTTCTTCATTTTGCATTATTTAGCTTATTTGGCACTCTGACTTATACTCCAGAGTGACATATAGTTAAAAAAATATAATATAATTATATAAATGTATAATTACAAGTAAAAATAAAATTTTGTAATTCAAAATATGTCTTGCTATATACAAGATTCAACAAAATTGTTCAAAGTTTACAAATGGATTAAATAGGTTAAATAGGGGTCTAATGCGATGGGATTGTGTTGTGATAGAGCTCTGAATTGGGAATGAAAGTGAAACTGAAACAAATTTGATTTTAATACATTGTTTTCATTGAATATGTGTAAAGTTGTCAGCTTCTATGCCAGAGTAATAAGAGGTTTCAACTTTTTATGATCGGAAAATGCTTTTCAGTGTCTGTGGAGCACATCCATGTATAATGTCACTCTACTTGTCTCCACATAAAAATGTTTTCACTTTAAATTTATCCATCTCCATGAAGACATGGCAAAATTTAATAAAATATAATAAGTAATTAAGATGTAAGATGTAAATGAACAAAGACAAATTTAACAAAGGCTCAAATTAGGTTAATCATTATCTCAACAAAAATCTACAAAACTAACAAAACCAGACAAAGAACAGAGTGTTTAAATACATGAGAACCAACCAAAACTGAACAGAAGAGGGGAGAATTTGAATTTGAATAAATACAAAAAAGATGAGTCTAAAGCCATTCTGTGGAGCATTTCAGGCAGACCCCCCCCCACCAGAAAAGTTGCATACTACACCGTTCAGGTCAGGCAGGTCGTCACTACGGTAAGGTCGGGGGTCGGTCTCCAGGACATGAATGTACATGAACGCTATGTCCTCAAGAAACATGAAACCCAAGTGTCACGTGTGCGGACGCTGGTTTGTTCATCCTGTTCCGAGCAGCGCTTTACAATAAGATCCAATCACGTTCAACAATATGAAGAGGTCAGCATCTCAAATGGAGGGCAGGTGGTAATACACAGGACAGAGAAAAGAAAAGCGCTGAACTTGATTACACTGTGATAGGGACACGGTCGACAACTGTGAGATGAAAGAACAATGATGATGAAACACTGATGATAGTTATTGTTTTATGTGAGAGGCCTGTAGGCTAAACAATAAACCGGTGATTCCCAATATGGGCTCTGGTAATGGTAATGAAGAGATGGGTTAATTGTTTGGAATGTGGGGTATTTTATAATGAACACTGCTCTGTTTGTTAACCATAAAACAATAATATTTTCCTTTATGGCTTATAGACTTTATTACGGTGACCAGAGGCAGTCCCAGTTTTGAACCTTGTGTCCCCTGTCCCAATAAATTTATACATAACCAGTGATTTGTCGAGCTTGATTCATCAGCTGGTTTCACTTCGTGGAAACCGTCTGACCTCGCAGCATTAGGATTCATTCGCTCGACAGTAGGCAGGTACTTTTTTATTTAACCAACCGCTGCTATTTGGTCGTGACGTATGTAATGCGCTGCTAACGGGGCTAAATGGAATATTAAGCTTTTCCCAAATCCTGTAGGTAGAAGGACAATAACGTCTTTTCCCTTTGATAAATTTCACCAAACATTCTCTTTTATCAGCTTTGAATCCTCGATCTCGGGAATCTTTGCCAACACAGAATGTATGGCTCTTTGCTGATTGGCTGGTGCCAGAACTTGCACTTCTGGGGTTTTTGTGAACCGTCTAGTGTATTCTGATTCCTGACCTAGTCGCTGGAGAGAAATAAAATTGAGCAGAGACACTAGGTGGCGTCAGCCTGGCTCCTCATCAGGTCCCAATCTGCCCAAATCACAAAGAGAAATTAATAAAGCATGCCATGCAAGAGCTCGGGTCTTAGGAGGATAAATATACCAGGACTTTTAAAGTACAATTTAGTTTGAAATTCATATAAATTCATATCGCAAAAATCTAAGCAATATTTGTTACTTGAAATGACTTGAAGCTCAAAGCAGATGACTTAGACTTGACTTGGACTTACTGTACAGGCCAGTGGCTCAAGACTCAACTTGGACTTGCCTGTCTTTACTTGGGACTTGACTCAGACTTGCGACTTACGTGAAACATGCACAAAAACAACTTGGTCTCACCTTTGGTATTACTTACATTAATTACAGATGTTTAATTTGCTTGAAAAGATTAAACTGTGCTTTCTTACAGTCAGTGTAGGCTCTTTTGCACACGTCTGACTTGTCACTTGTCACGTGCTTCATGGAGTTGGATAAATTTAATGCCATATTGTGGGACATTCCAGGCAGAGCAATAAAAGTCAAATCAAATTATCAAGATGGAAAATGCATAAGGCAAGACTTAATCTCACCTATCAGAACTAGTAAGAACACAAGGTAAAACTACTGGTACAGTCTATAAAAAATGTGTTAATGTGTGATATCAAATAAAAGTACACTAAAGGGCCCATATTACAAGACTTTCTGATCTTATAATGTTGTTTCCTCATCACAATCAGACCTGGAGTTTTGTTTTGTTCATTCACACATGTTTTAAACACAAATCCTGCTGTTTAAGATTCATGCTGATTTCTTCTCTTGTGGCAATTCAGGAAATGCTGTTTGGCTGGTGCCCGGACTCGCACTTCTGGGGTTCTTGCAAACCGTCTAGTGTATTCTGATTCCTGGTTACACAGTACGCACATTAGCAAACACTGCCAAAACAAAAGTAAAAAAAAAAAATGTTCACGCTGCAGCCTGAAGTGACCCAAATCCGATTTTTTGGCCTCTATGTGACCTGTATCTGATCTTTTAATGACAGTCTGAACGACACAGATTTGATTTTTTCAAATGTGACCCAGGACACTTGGATATGTGCTCCTGAAACTGATACATATCCGATCTTTTGACATGTGACTTCAGTGTGAACGGTCAAAGCTCATTCATTTGACCTACACGTTATCAACAAGACACAAACGTCACTATTCTGCTCTGAGGTAGGTGAAAATTGTTAATGAACTCCGTGTCACTGAAGCGAAGCACATCACCACTCACCACTCTTATCTTATCTTGACTACATCTCCGCATCCACATGTCCCTCAAAACGCCACGACCAAAAACCTCGTCCTTCTCCTTCTCAATCTCCTCCTTAAAACAAGTAAGTTGTTCATGTTCTGGCTCCGGTACGAGAGGAACTTTAAAATCTCCAGGTGCTCAATGCTGCGTCCATGTTTGGACAACTTCCGTAAACACAGAGCACGCTCACTGCGGTTGATGTCGTCGTGTCTCCAGTGCACATGCGGGACACTTTTGGGCCGTTTAATGTTCACACTGGAGTCACATACAAGTCGCATTTAATTAGAAATGTGAACGACCTCGCAAAAACATCGGATTTCACAAAAAAATCCGAATTGAGCCCTGCAGTCTGAACGTAGCCTAAGATCATTACGAGCGTTCATGGTCCTGAGTTTGATTTTCAAAAAAAGGCTTATCTGTTGTAGTTCCAGCTAAGTCTGCTCTTTCTGGTCAGATTGTGTTAAAATAAAGTTCTAACAAGGCCTCAGACAGAGCAGTGCTTACAGTTAGCATCACACCCCAGGTAATGTTGACATCAGTGGCAAAGTATGGATAGAACATGTGATGTGTGGTATGGCTTTACTGTTTAGAAGTTGGTTAGGAGTTGTTGTTTTTTTTGAGTGTGAGCAGAGTCATGAAACAGGATGAACAGTACAGGAAACAGATCTACTTAATTATACCCTCTTTTTGTATTTTTATTACCCCTCACCCCCAAGTGGTGTCCCAGATTTTGAATTTGAGAATCTTGTCGCCTTAGACGGTATATCCTGTCAGGTAAGAGAAGGGAGTCTGTGTTGCCAGCATTTCTACTGATAAAATGCTCAAATTTGGAAATGTTTTCAATTCAGATGCAATTTAGATAAGGTTATTTTTCTGTCAATCATCATATCATCTTATCATATATCAAATAATATAACTGATATAATGTATTTATGTTATGATATTTGTTTTTTACTTACTGTACAGTCATCCCTCGCTATATCACGGTTCTCTTTCTTGCTGTTTCGCCAATTTTTTTTTGCCTTTTTTACAGTGAGTGTGTTTACATGCACATCAGTATCCCGGTTATTAGCCATATCCCGGTTATGTCAGTATTCGGGTTACTGCGTTTACATGCGCGCTGAGAAACCGGGATACTCATAATCTTACAAATGTGCAAGCGCAAAAAATAACTTAAATCAATTTCATAAACCAGGAAAAATACAAACCATGAGCTCCTTTAGCATAAGAAGCTAAGGAGCTACGAGATCTCCCACAATCCACTGCACACATCAAACCAACAGATTCTTCATTAAAATCTTCTGCATAAATAAACTCAACTTTACAACATATAAACCATAACCACTGTAGAGCCACATCAGCCCGTTTGATCATAGAATTCAGCTCTGATCACATTTGTTTACGTTTTACAGAAACGAAACTTAAGACCGTTTGGCTAATTAGCATAAACTGTTAGCGGCGATAAAAACAACTCGCTCCTTGTGCCGCTGATGCAATCAGCTTCTTTTGGACTAAATGACACGACTCTGTGGATTATGTGTGTGTTCTTTTTATGACAGAAGAAGCGCTAATGATGGTAAGTGTGTTCTGTGCGTATGCAGTATAAGAGATAGTTCATGTTTTAGCTTTTCATTGATCACACGAGTGCAGGTCAGACGAGTGCAGATTGTACATGTGCAGGTTTAGCACAGCTCTTTATTTTACAGTCATTTTACTCGTTTGGTCACTTTATTTATGTTGGTCAATTTATTTATGTCGCTACTGTTGTGGTGAAAAGACTGCAAAGTGTCTTTTGGACGCATGCGCACTCAATTTTATGTTGCAGTAACTGGGATACTGTGTATACATGCCACAAGTAACCCTGGTTACTATCGGAATAAACCAGCTACAGTAACCTGGGTTCTAATAACCGGGATACTGCATATACATGTCCGCAAAGCGCGATCGGGCTGCGCTTACTTCCGTGAGGTGCGGAGCTGAACCGGTCCTTTACCCTGCGGTCACCTCCGAGCCCGTCCTGACAGTGAGTTCTGTTTCAGTTCTGGTTTGGTCCTGGTTAAGTCCTGGTTTACTCCTGTTTAAGTCTTAGTTCAGTTCTGGTTTAGTCCTCCTCTTCAGTCCTGGAATCAGTTCTAGGTTAGTCCTGGGTTAGTCCTGGTTTAGTCTTGGTTCACTCCGTGGCGTAGGCAGTGCAATAGTTTGATATAATCTTGGGTTAACGGGCAGGTGCGGTCCTGTACTGCGCAAGTGCGGGTCTACAAAAAAGGACCCGTGCAGGACTCTGCGCTGTAGACCTCCATTATGGAATAAATGAATCTTCGCTTCGTTATATAAAGGACAAAAATCACAAAAGGACGACAGCAGCAATAAGTTTTAAAAAGGATGCAAAAAGGGCTGCAAAAAGTGTGTGATGAGGGGTTTTACAGCCTTAAAACAGATATAATCATTGTAAAATATAAAGGTGACTACTTCGCATATTTCACCTATCGCGGGTTATTTTTAGAACGTAACCCCCGCGAATAAACGAGGGACCACTGTACTTACATTTATATCATTTATGTCTTATTGACACCAGTCTCTTGCTATTTTTTTTAATATTTAGAAGTTTATTACCTTTTTTGTTTTTACTCTTTGTTACTGTAATATATTGTGATGTGTGAGCTACTGTGTCTAAGTCATTTCCCTTGTGGATCAAAAAAGTCTAAGTCTGCGTTCAGACTGCAGCGCTTAATGCTCAATTTGGATTTTTTTGTAAGGTCATTCACATTTCTAATTAAATACGACTTGTATGTGATCTTCAGTGTGAACTTTAAACACCCCAAAATGTGCATTGGAGGACACAACGCCGTCATACACAATGTTTATGGAAGTCGCCTGAATGCTGGGCTTCCCAAAATACGGTCCAGTTGTTTGTAAAATGGACAGGTTACACGTCCTCTTTGTTTGTTTGAGTCTTTATCCTCCTTGTATTTGGCTCACAGGCTCTTGATTTTTTGTTGACATTGAAGCCAGAACCGCCTGTAGCCGCGCTCGGACATTTCTTTGACAATCATTTCAAAAAATGCCCAGTTCCAATAAGACCTCTCCAATTTGACCTGAATACAGTGATCCTCCCAAATATGAATGAACTCTTATTTTTATTTTTTATTTTATTTATTTATTTGAGACAGGGACAGCGCACAATTTTCGCATTAACCTTGACAGGAGCGATGCATTGTACATCAGGTTGTAGCATCAGTGCTAATTTCCACCTGTAGTCCCTGGACAGGTTCATTGATTGATTGTATTTAACTGACCTTGACTATCAACTGTTCTGGAGACCTGTAGCTTGTTTTGGGTCTCTAACCTCACTTTCCCTCCATTGAAGAGATTCTGAGCCTGACGTGTAGGTGGGATGAATGTGTCCTGGCCATTCACACTGAAGTCACATGTCAAAAGATCAGATATGTATCGGGTTTAGGAGCACATATCCAAGTGCTCTTGGTCACATTTGAAAAAAATCTGATCTGTGTCGTTCAGACTGTCATTAAAAACCCTCTGAGACCCACAGTTGCAGAATTGCAACATTTACTTAGAGCAGTCTAGTAGTGCCTCACATTGACTCAATGTAACAAAAACTGCATATCCCAGCACCCAACACTCTGCATTGCAAAATGATACATTTTTGGCGGGAAAATATTAATACTGGAGGGAATATCACATTCCAAAGTCAAATGACATGGCTGCCCTCTACTGAGTACCCAACTCTCTGTTCTGGATCAGATTTTAACAGTTGTAAAAGTAAGTATACAATCTGTAATATTTTTTTCTTTCATTCTGAACATGTTTAGTGTTAGAAAAGTTAAATAACTTTTTCAAAAAGTTAAATACAGATGATTTAGAGTGATTTATGTAAATGTTGCGAAAACGCAACACTGGGTTACAAAGGGTGCCCCTTTTACAGAGAAGCCCTTATTCCTGAGTGTTGAGCCAATAGTATAGATGGATATGTGTGTGTGTTTGTAGTTATGTAGTATATAAAATTGTATAATTTACTTTTCAGGATGCCATTGATCAAGAGAGGAAAGACATTTTCAGTTACTGATGTTCTGGAAGCCATTTTAAATGGAGACAACAGTGATTTTGAGATAGAGTCAGAGAACAGCGATAGTGATGAAGAAGATACAGCACAGCATTCAGACATTTCAGCTGACGAGGAAAGTGAAGATGAAAATGAAACAGAAATTCAGACAGGACAGCAGACAGAAAGTCTCAGCAGTGACAGTGAGGATGTGCCTTGTACAACACAGTGCAGGAAGAATTCAGAGGGCAGAGAACTTCGCTGGCTTAAAAAAGAGTTTGTAAATCCAGAAACAACTTTCACAGGTGCTGATTTTGCAGCCTCCTCCAACTATGAACTACAAACCCCACTGCAGTACTTCCAGAGATTTGTGTCCCAGGAGATGCTTTACAACGTGATGGTCAAGAGCAATGAATACAGTCTCCAGAAACACGGGACAGTTGCTGACATATCTTTAAAGGATTTAGAACAAATGATAGGCATGTACTTGCATATGGGTATAGTTCAGATGCCTGGTGTCAGGGTTTACTGGGAAACTGACATACGGTATGGCCCCATAGCTGATGTGATGACTCGCAACCGTTTCCAGTGCTTGCTTTCGTCCATCCACTTTGTGGACAATCTCACTGTTACAGATGAACAGAAGCAAGATAAACTTTGGAAGATTAGGCCATGGTTGGAATCATTCAGGGAGAAGTGCCTACAGATAGTGCCAGAGGAGCATAACTCCATTGATGAGATGATGATTCCTTTCAAGGGAAGGTTCAGTGGGATCAGACAGTATATGCGTGGGAAACCACATCCCTGGGGCTTCAAGATCTGGGCAAGAACCGGAATCTCTGGCATGCTCTGTGACTTTGATGTGTACCAAGGGAGTGTGCAGGGTAAGCCTGCACACTCAACTTTTTCAGACAACTTTTTCACCTCTGTGCCTCTGCTTGTTAAACTGCTGGAGTGTGGCATACACTTTGTTGGCACTGTTCGTCCTGGGCGTGTGCCAAACCTCAGGTTAGCAGAAGAGAAGGAGCTGAAAAAACAAGGAAGAGGAAGCTTTGACTTCAGAGTGTCACAAGAACACAACATCTGTGCAGTGAGGTGGTATGACAACCGGTCGGTCACACTTCTCTCCACTTTTGATGGTCCAAACCCAGTTGACAAGGTTGCACGATGGAACAAATCCACCAAGTCCTTCACTGAAGTGAGAAGACCATCAATTGTGAAGACATACAACAAATTCATGGGTGGGATCGACTTGCTGGATTCCTTCACTGCCAAGTACAAGTTCCACATGAGGTCCAAACGGTGGTACATGTACATCTTTTGGCACACAATCATCATTGCTGTGGTAAATGCTTGGCTGCAATACAAGCGCGACTGCAGGACCCTGCAGATCCCTGTGAAGGAAGTGCTGAACAGGAGACGGTTCCAGGCACAGCTCTCTGCATCTCTCATTCAAACTCACACTATAAAGAGAGGTAGACCTTCAATGAATGAGGAAAGATCACAACTAAGTGTTAAAAAAAAGGTGTACAATGCTCCCCCTCCTGATGTCCGAAAGGACTGCATTGGACACTTTCCTCATAAAGATCAAAAAAGAGGCCGGTGCAGGTACTGCAAGAGCGGATACACATCCACCTGTTGCATGAAGTGCAATGTCCGCTTGTGCTTCACAGATGACAAAAACTGCTTTCTTCAGTTTCATATTTGATGAATGACAAGATAATGATGAGATTTTCTTGTTCATATACAGGATTGTTGTATTAAATATATGTTTTGAGTTAAAAACAAAACATTAAATTCTCATGTTTCTCCTGTTTAAACATTAAATCAAATTTTATTAATCTTTAAACATTAAATTTTGAGTTCAAAACAAAACATTAAATTATCATATTTCTCAGTTTAAACATATTAAATTTTGAGTTCAAAACTGTATATTAAATTCTTATGTTTCTCATGTTTAAAGTCTTATTCAGTGTCTCATTCTCATGTTCACTTAGTGCTGATCTGTATAAAAAAAAGTGTGTTTTCAATTAAATTCATTCATTTAAAAATATGTTTTCATTTTATTGAGTGAGCAATAACTAACACAAAGTTGGCTTTTATTAAATGTGAAGTTGTAATATTTGTAACCACTAAAGCCCGCTGTTGCAATTTTGCAACATTTCCACAGATTCCTCAAAAAAAAGGAAAAAAAGAATTATTTTCTGCATTAGAGGCTTAGTAAAAGCATTTTAAAGAGGGTTAAAAAAAAATTCATTCAGGAAATGAATGCTTGGGTCTCAGAGGGTTAAAAGATCAGATACAAGAGCATAGGGGCGAAAAAATCTGATTTGTTGGGTCACTTCAGGAAGCAGTCTGAATGTAGCCTTAGTCTAACAGCAAACAAAATTCTGATCCAAACTCAAAGATCAGAAGCTTAAATAATTTCAAATGGTCTGTCCGCTTCCTTTCAGAGCTTTTTCGATGGTTGTGTTGCTTCCAGACATGTATTTTCATATTAAAGGATTTGACCAATCACATTTCCGGCATCACTTGTAGTCAGGCAGAGTCAGAGTCAAAGCAGTGTGCCTGAGGCCTTCACAATCTGTTCTGCAGGCCCTCGAACACTAAATACATGTCTATGAAACTGTTGCTTCAACCAATCAGATTTTGAGTCTGTGTCACCAGGGCCTTTAGCAGCGAATAACAAAGTCACCGGATTCAGACCTGGTGATTGGACAGTCAGAGAGCAAACCAGCCAAAGCAGCAAACTGCACTTGTAGCGAAAATAGGACTAAACCAGGACTAAACCAGGACTAATGTTGGACTTGAGAGAGAGAGCGAGAGAGAGAACCCCCAAAACAATGGAGCAGTGTGTCCACAAAGCGCGATCAGGCGACAGCAGAGTCCCCAGACAGCGCAGAGCACCGGCCCTGGTGCGGTCCTTCCGGTCCTTTAGTCTGCGGTACCCGTCAGTCTGTGTGGGTGCACCTTTGGTCCAGTCCTGACAAACAGTCTTGGTTTAGTTCTGGTTTAGTCCTGGTTTAGCATCCCAGCACTCCTCACTTCTTCTCCGTGCACCTCGTGCCCCCTCTCCTCACTTCTACGTGCACGGAATTTCCACAGCTCTTTTTATTGTGTTTCTGTAGAAAAAGATGTTTTATAACCATAAAATAGTTATTGAGGAGTGGATTGTTTCAGACGGACACTCCTCCACTGAGTTCTACTAATAACAATAGAAGAGAGAACAACAGACTGTTAAACTCACATATTAACAGTTCTTCAGATAAATATAACATTAACAACAGAACAAGTTTATCAGACTCCTTTATTCAGGACAACTTGTTCAGTTTTTATTGTTTAGCAGTCTAAGATATTCACAACATGGCTTTAACATTTGAGCTAGAGATTTGAATAAATGTCGACACTCCCTAACTACTTCAGTTTTCAATGTGCTATTGGCTTATTGCATCTTATGTTTTATTCATTATCATTTTGTGATCAAAGCATTTTTACTTACCTTATTTTTAATGCACACCCTTAATTTTTTATTTACTGTTTTATTTAGTGCACAATGCCGCAGAGGGAAGTTCACAGTTTGCCAATTTTGTTCACTGACAATAGCAATAAGTCTCTTTCTAATTTTTGATTGGTAAAAGTTGTTTTCAGTATTGTAGTTTATAGCAACATTTTCTATAACATCCTAAGTAGGAGCACTGTTGAGCAAGTTATTTTAAAACTGTAATGTGTTATTTATTACTCATTACTGTCATTTCAAAGTAATTCGTTACATTACAATATTACTGCATTTAAAATGTAAGGCATTACATGACTATTGCAGTACTTTTAAGTTACTCTCACCAAGATGATGCTGATGCTGAACTTTTGCACTGTATATGGACCAGGACTAAACCAGGACTGAACCAGGACTAAACCAGGACTGAAACGAGGACTGAACCAGGACCAGGACTGAACCAGGACTAAACCAGGACTAATCTTGGACTAGAACTTGGAAGCGCTTTGCAGACAAGATTTCCGCAAAGTGCAATCGGGCGTCAGCTGCAGTTCGCCCCGTGGAGCGTGGAGTTCTGCGTCGGTCCTTTCGCCTGCTGTCACCTGACGGTCTACGTGGGCGCATCTCTAGTGTTTCACCGCTGCTGATATCGTGGTGAAATTAGCAAATTTGTTTGAAGAAAAACCCACCACTTCAATCCAGGTTAAAAATGCATTGTAACACACATTACTGACATTTGTACCAAGTTAAATATTACAATTTTTTTTTTCCTGTAATGTCTTACATTACTGCGTTACAGCAAAAAGCAATGCATTACAGTAATTTGTTACTTTTATAACACGTTACTCCCAACGCTGAGTAGGAGTGTGGTCTAAGTACAGTAGAAGCACTACAATTAAAATGATCTGTCCTGCAGCTCTCCAGTGCACTAGGATCAAGCAAGAGCCAATGATATATCTGCAGTGATGGAAGAAGTACAGGAGCAAGTACTACTCTAGTCAAAGTCAAAGTATTCCATAAAAGTAAAAGCAATTAAAGTACTTGTTTAAAAATGTACTTCAGGAATAGAAAGTGCAAAACCTGCTCTCAAAAGCTACTTAACTAAAGTACAGATACCTACATTTTTTACTTAAGTATAGTACTTTACTACTTTTACTTTGCTACCTTTCACCATTGTATATTTGTCAGTGTTTTCAAATCACTCAGAGATTTTATGAAGAAATCATGACACGTATGGTTGTTTCGTGACTCCACACGTGGCTGAAATGTTTTTGGTCACAGTCAAACTCGTTTTTCACCTTCAGTCACATTTGATATTTGACTCTTTCCATTAAACAATAGCCCTCAAATGTGATGTAAGAGCAATTATTCTTTTTATTTTTTACCTCCCCCCCCCACACACACACAGTTTAAATAGAGTCTGTTATTCGGAATTCTTCAGATGACATTTGAACAGCGAGTGCATCTGTGCTTCTCTTTCAACAGGTAATGCAAACTATTTTTTTTTTACGCATTTATTTATCAATCAAATATGTATTAGTTTTGTGTTTGTGTGCTTACAGAAACATGTCCAGACTACTTCTCACAGCAGGTAATTCCTCAACTCCTCTGTAACTTCTTTATCGTATTAGTGCAAACAAACTGACACTGAAAGCTCTTTTCTTCAGGTCTGTGGTTGGCCCTTGCAGCCATCAGTGAGTCTTTTAATTTCACTTTTTTATTTCAAAATGATCGAGATGATTTTTACGACAGCAGAAATCAGATCCCATTAACATACACATTTTTCTCTTAGGTATCACTGCCCTTTCTACCGGCATCGAAACCGACCTGTCAGTGGGTAATACACTGTTTAGTCTGAATGAAAGATTAAGACGGACAGGAGCTGAATATTACTATGCTTTCATTTTATTATGCACCAAAAATGCGTTTTTTGTTCTCTAAATGCAACAATAAAATGAAAAGCATTCAGTGAATTTTACACTGAACTAAAATTTGAAAATGAACCTAAGCTGCCATCTCTGCCATCTAGACGCGGGGATCAACATCACTGACACCTCCACCTTCTCCAGCGACCTTACTCCAGGGGACAACTGCAATGAAGAATTCGAGATCTTCCCCAACCCAGAAGACAATTCCACCTATTTCACATGTGATGACGGCATTATCATTCTAAAACTCTGCTTTCAAGGGCAGATCTTTAATGTAGAGTGCAGCTGCTGTACCGATGAAAACTGATGAACACTGATGAAAATGCACTGGTGATATTTCAACAGCAGCTGGATGTCCTCTAAGAATTAAATGATTTGGGATTGTTCTGGTTTTTTTGTTCTCAAGTGATTATAAGTTAGAATATCATAGTTTCAGCTTGTCTGTCCAATCACAAAATGCTTTCAAATTATATCAGTGCAATATATATTTTAAGTTGCAAGTTGAATAAAATGACGCTAAATCACAATGTTGTGTCCTATGTTATTAAACCACAAAAATATAACACTGACTATTTAAAGTTTATTAGAATACTAATGATGTAAAGATGAAGTGAAGTAAGTGAATTATTTTGAAGGGAGCTCATATCAAACAATCAACACTGACAAAAATATAAGAAGAAAAGTTACCAAATATGAGCATTACAGAATAAATTCAAGATAACATTCCCAGTTTAGCTCAGGGAGGTAACACACAGTCTGCAGAGGTTTGAGATAAGTGGTTGCTCCTTCCATGTGACAAGGGCTTTGCTATTGGATAAACATCATCACATGATTGTCATTGGAAAAGGGTGAATGCAGAAAGACAGTTGCCATTTATTTTTTTTAAATAAATCACTACTGTGTAATTAGACAACAGTTACCTCCTCCCTATTGTCCATGTCTAATCAGAAAGTACAATTATTTATAAAAAAAGCTCACTATAGGCTTTGTTTATTATGATTTGGTGAAAGGAATTGTCTAATGCCGGCGTACAATGTGCAATATTTTCGGTTGTGTCACTCAGCCCCAGCTTAAACTGTACGACCAAATCGCAGGGTTTAAAAATTCACAGCCCACGAATCATGTTCTTACATTATATAAACCGATGTACAGATGCGACCTGCCTGTGCACACTGTACAATCACATAACGACCGGAGTTGTTGTTCCGGAATTAGAAAACCACGAAGAAGAAAACCACAGAATTAGAAAACCACAGACGTGCGGAGACACAATGCTGATCCAGGCAAAAAAACAGACGCGCTGCCTTGGCAATTTGTGCCATTCTCTGCGCAGACAAGCTCAGAAAGAAGAGGCGATGAATATGGTCAAAGAAATGGCTGGGCAGATGTGGGCAGTACAGGTTGTCACTTCTTCAGAGGGAACTGGAGGTAAGTAGCTTTTCACCAAACTTCTGTTCTGCGTTGCTGGATTAGCTGCAACTCCATGTCCTGTGTCCAGAACACTCGCCGGCGCCATCGTCCTCCACAACCTCATATCCTGCTTCTGCTTCTGTGTCTGCGCACACACAGTCTGACAGATTCTGACAAATCGGCTCGTGGATGTACTTCAACAGAGGGAAACCCTCATCCCCCTTGATTTTTTTGCAACCTACGAATGCCGATCGGGAGCTGGTCGTGAGGTATTAATCGGTTTTCTTTCCCCCTTGTAAACTACAGGAAGCATGACACACAATGAAGCCAAAACTCGGCCCGATCCCCAAAATAGTCGCACAATAATCGGCTCAAAAATGGTCAAAAGTTGCACAGTGTACGCCCGGCTTAACCTGTCATATGCAAATTATCTTTTAGAATTCTGACCTGCCCTCCAGTTTTTAAACAACAGGCATTTAAACTGTGTGTATAAATGGAGATAACTAACCTGCTAGTCACCGCTCCGATTCCAGGTCACTTTCTGTTTCATATTACAGTTACTATGATTCAAAGCCCTCATATAAGATGCATAGTATGATACGTCTGCATATGTCAATATGCGTTGGAGATTAATTCGATATAAGTTACACAGGTTCAAAGCACTAGACATTATCTCAATGTATTTGAACTTATGAGTAACTTACAATTAACGTGTGTGAACGTATGTCAATGTTCGCATAACTTACCTACAACTTACAACAAGTGCAGGACATATAAACATACGCTGACATACATCCAGAAATTTTCAGCATGCTCAAAATTTTTCGACGACCTTGCCGTATGTCGCCATGTGCCAGCGTGCTTCATCATGCTCATAACGTATACAAAACTTACCTATATCTTATCTGACAAAACCACAGTCGCACGTTAATGCGAAGGCGGCTCCACCGGCAGCTGCAGCAGGACGTACAAGCGCAGCACTGGCTCTGTGTTTGTTTTGGGAAAGCTGATCAAACTTGACTGAACGCGTTTAGCCACTTGTATCAAGTCTAGAGTGAAATAGCTGAACAGACTTGTATTTACCTTCTGTACAGGTTGACCACGGCAAATGCGTCTTTCTGGACCTGGGCTCGTTCACGTGACACATAACTGCCCCAGGAGCACGTTGTGCTGATGGTAAACACACAAATACAACAACAGATTCATGCTCTCTGTGTATTTTGATGGGGATACGTGCCTACATTCACGTAGAGCATCAAAAAATTGAATGGAGACTATTTTCTGAAATGTACACATGCAGGACGTGCTCCATATGTGCATCTAGCGTGTACAGTGGAGCCGCCCTCAGTCACTTGCCATGCATTCTAAAATATACGCATCCAAAAGTTGCAGTTTTTACGCTCGCGTAGGGCGAAATATGCATGCAGTGGAGCCAGGCCCTAAAGAGGAGCATAAATTGTCATTTGTTTTTCAAAAATACAGAAAACCATGTTTGCGAATGACCATAAAAATGTAGCAACAGAAGTCCCTCAGATTATGACATGTGGCATCTGGAGTAAACAAAAAAAAAGCACAACCAGAAATACCCCACTGTGTGTCTTTATTTCAACAACGTAGGCCTAAATGTCCCTGTAGTTCCATATTCTTTGCTCATGCTTTTACCACTCCTTCACATTTGTATGGGATAAAATCATACATTTTTCATCTCTGTAACGAACCCACTGTCTCATGAATAAGTTAGCTTTATTCTTACATCCACTGTATCTTTTTAATGTTAGTGTCTGGGCTGCCGCTAACAGAGGAACAGTGCTTTGCCTCGGGAGATTAGCTGACAACTGCTTTTAATGAGCTCTCACTCTTCTCACGGAAATACATTGGCAATAATTTCATCACAAACTTTGAGACCCAGCAAAAAATAAAGAGATAAATATATAAAAAAGATAAAATAATGCCCTCAATAGCATGTTTTCCTTGTTTTTCTACATTCTTTTACACTGTTCACATGTCACTCGGTTGCTCCACAGAATGGCAAACTATATTGAATTATACTAAAGTTGCATTGCGTAACTTTTCTGGTGGAGGATCCATCACATGCTTTTCTCCATGAAGATGTTATTGCTTTGTCTGGAATGTTTTTACATGTTTGTTTAATTACAGTATGATATTAACCCTTTCTATCTTCATGGAGAACAAACCAGATCTAGTTACAGGTCAGATCTGTGGAGAGGCTCACAGTCAGACTGCCTGTTTTTGGAGTTATAAAACCACCTGAAACTGAATAAATATAAAGTGTCAGCAGTCACCTCCAGTCTCTCTCTCTAAAACGTTCAAATCAGGCTTGAAATCTAGGAGTAATAATGGACTCACACTTGAACTTTAACAGCCACCCAAAAGCATTGGGTTACCCATAGAGAATAACTGCATTAAAGAAAAGAAATGTCCACGAGTGATTATAAATGATTTTCACACTCATGAACTTAATTGAAACACAGACATATTTGTATCTCTGGGAACCTTAGACTCTGAACTCTTTATTTCTGGATGTTTAAATGTGATTCAACTCATTTACAGGTTTAGAACAGCTCACTGAAAATGAGAGTTTACCTTCTTCAGGTTCAAAAACTGAAAACAAAACACTACATTCAGCATCTGATATATGCATGTTCTGAGTACTATATTCATAAAAAATGTAAAAATATATTTGTCAAAGTATTTAAACAGATTTCATATCACCAGATACATTATAACCAAGTGTTCACCTGTTTTTACCTGTTGTTCACCTGTGTGCACCTAATTTGTTTTTTCCATTTAACTTATTCAACTCATTTAGCTTATTATAATCTAATAATATAATAATAAAACTCTTCCCTGTCAGTATGTGTCCAGTATTTGTCATGTTGGTTACTTTCTCGTGCGCAGAGCTCCACATAAGTGTTTGTTTCTGTAGTAGCTGTCATACATCGCATCTTGGAAAAAAAGACAGAAATGTAAGTACTCGCCTGAACAACATCCAGATTTTGGGGCAATTTTGGTTCATAATCGAGTATAAAGCCCCCGATAGTTTGTTTGGATATCACAGGACTCCACACAGACGCATCAGCGACATTCTCACCTTCGTAAGTTTCACCCTCTGAAAGTCCGTCGCTATCGCCGTTTTCCACTTTATAATCAACTTCATCATCACTTTGAAATCTATAAAAGTCACTTTCTCTAAACTTATCCAGAAAATACGCCCGCTCTTCATTATTTCTAAAATAGTGCGCCACAATCTTTCTATTGCACATGTTTCGTGTTGTGTTTTTCCGGAAGCTACAATCGTCACCACTTCGATTAACTTCAGAAAAAATAAGTGAAAACGTATCCTTGAATCCTATTGGTCAGCCTAGTGTGGGTTGTAGTGGCCCCCACCTGTCACAGTCTCTGTTTAAATGTGAAAATCCGGAACCGTCTCTAATAGTCGTCAAATCACGTCTTTAGTGATACAGCGGAGGTGTCAAAACACGTCATGAAGGAAACAAGGGAGGTCGTCAAATGTCGTCTTCATGGGGGAAAGAGTTTAAGCTTGAACAGTTTTGAGATTCAGTATGTGTTCTACTTTTTATCAGAACACATTCAAAGAGCAAATATTTAAAGGTGGACTGTGTAACTTTTCTGGCAAAGAGTTTGCTACTTTCTTTTATCAAGTGAGATGTATTTACTTTACCTGGACTGTTTCAATATTATGGCATTTATTTCTATATGTATCTATGAAGACTAGCCAGTTACAAGTCAGATCTGTGCAGAGGCGACCAAGTTCAATGTAAGAATTAGTTTTTCAAGTTTTTTAAGCAACAAACTCACCTGTAATTGAATCCAAACACCTGTAATTGAATTCAAACAATATTAATGTATCAATTCTACACTTCAGAAATGCTTTATGTTGTTACACACACAGATTAAAATGAGTGAAAATTTGGATGGGAGAACACTGGGAAAATCAGGTCTCACAGTGCGCCAGTAAAAACAAAAAAAAACAGTTGTTGTGTCCTGAGGCAAGACACTTCACCTTCATTGCCTAGTATGAAAGTGGAGTGTGTGAGTGATGATGGTGGTCAGAGGGGCAATAGTAGCTCACCACTACTGGTTATGGAGTGACTGAATAATGCTGTGTAAAGCGTCTGTGAAAAGTGCTATATCAATAAAAACTTACTTACTAAACATACAGTTATTTGATGTAGTTGAAAAAAGAGGCACTGTGGAGCCAGAAATCAGACATCTAATCTTAGAGGACACAATTAGTGTCTAATTTCCTGTTAAAATAATGATATGTTGCATTCATGTAACACTCACTGTTTGTTTAAATGCCTGTTGTTTAAAAAACTGGAGGGCAGGTCAGAATTCTTAAAAAAAAATTGCATATGACAGGTTAAGCCGGGGGTACACTGTGCGACCATTTTTGAGCCAATTTTTCACTCGTGCGACTATTTTGGGGAATACCTCACGACCAGCTCCCAATCAGCATTCGTAGGTTGCAAGAAAATCAAACTTGTTTGAAATCCAGTCGCCTCTCGTGAGGGTTTCCCTCTGTTGAAGTACATCCACGAGCCGATTTGTCAGAATCTGTCAGACTGTGTGTGCGCAGACACAGAAGCAGAAGCAGGATATGAGGTTGTGGAGGACGATGGTGCCGGCGAGTGTTCTGGACACAGGACATGGAGTTGCTCATTGAGCAACTTGAGTTTGGTGAAAAACTTGATTCTACTTACCTCCAGTTCCCTCTGAAGAAGTGACAACCTGTACTGCCCACATCTGCCCAGCTGTTTTTTGACCAGATTCGTCGCCTCTTCTTTCTGAGCTTGTCTGCGCAGAGAATGGCACAAATTGCCAAGGCAGCGCATCTGTTTTTTTGCCTGGATCAGCATTGTGTCTCTGCACGTCTGTGGTTTTCTAATTCTGTGGTTTTCTTCTTCGTGGTTTTCTAATTCCGGAACAACAACTCCGGTCGTTATGTGAACATGTTATAAAAGTAACAAACTACTGTAATGTGTTGCTTTTTGCTGTAACGCAGTAATGTAAGATATTACAGGAAACTTTTTTTTCATGTTTAACTTGGTACAAATGTCAGTAATGTGTGTTACAATGCATTTTTAACCTGGATTGAAGTGGTGGGTTTTTCTTCATAAAAATTTGCTAATTTCACCACGATATCAGCAGCGGTGAAACACTAGAGATGCGCCCACGTAGACCGTCAGGTGACCGCAGGCGAAAGGACCGACGCAGAACTCCACGCTCCACGGGGCGAACCACAGGTGATGCCCGATCGCGCTTTGCGGAAACCCTGTCTGCAAAGCGCTTCCAAGTTCTAGTCCAAGATTAGTCCTGGTTTAGTCTTTGTTTAGACCTGGTTTAGTCCTGGTTCAGTCCTGGTTTAGTCCTGGTCCATATACAGCACAAAAGTTCAGCATCTTCCCTCAGTTATTTTGGTGAGAGTAACTTAAAAGTACTGCAATAGTCATGTAATGCCTTACATTTTAAATGCAGTAATATTGTAATGTAACGAATTACTTTGAAATGACAGTTTTAAAATAACTTGCTCAACAGTGCTCCTACTTAGGATGTTATAGAAAATGTTGCTATAAACTACAATACTGAAAACAACTTTTACCAATCAAAAATTTGAAAGAGACTTATTGCTATTGTCAGTGAACAAAATTGGCAAACTGTGAACTTCCCTCTGCGGCATTGTGCACTAAATAAAACAGTAAATAGCAGTAAATAAAAAATTAAGGGTGTGCATTAAAAATAAGGTAAGTAAAAATGCTTTGATCACAAAATGATAATGAATAAAACATAAGATGCAATAAGCCAATAGCACATTGAAAACTGAAGTAGTTAGGGAGTGTCGACATTTATTCAAATCTCTAGCTCAAATGTTAAAGCCATGTTGTGAATATCTTAGACTGCAAACAATAAAAACTGAACAAGTTGTCCTGAATAAAGGAGTCTGATAAACTTGTTCTGTTGTTAATGTTATATTTATCTGAAGAACTGTTAATATGTGAGTTTAACACTCTGTTGTTCTCTCTTCTATTGTTATTAGTAGAACTCAGTGGAGGAGTGTCCGTCTGAAACAATCCACTCCAATAACTCAATAACTATTTTATGGTTATAAAACATCTTATTCTACAGAAACACAATAAAAAGAGAAATTCCGTGCACGTAGAAGTGAGGAGAGGGGGCACGAGGTGCACGGAGAAGAAGTGAGGAGTGCTGGGATGCTAAACCAGGACTAAACCAGAACTAAACCAAGACTGTTTGTCAGGACTGGACCGAAGGTGCACCCACACAGACTGACGGGTACCGCAGACTAAAGGACCAGAAGGACCGCGCCAGGGCCGGTGCTCTGCGCTGTCTGGGGCTCCGTGTCAGGCCCTGATGCCCCACCACTGCTATAACTTCACTTTCAACATGAAACGTCGGTTCCTGGTCTCTGATTTTATAAAATAAGTTTCCCACCAAAAGTGTGACTTATATATGCTTTTTTTTTCTTCTGCTTAATTCAACTTCCCCTGGTGTTAATTCAATTCAACTTCCCTTAGTGTTAATTTGACACTGCCTACCCACCACTTCAAACTTCCGAGAGAGTAGACCAGTTTGAACCAGTTTTGTTAATAATTTCATCTTAAACTGACTAAAATAAAGTGTAAAAATATCTGTGTGTTGTTTAACAAAATTAAACTCTCATAACGTTAATATAACTCTTGATTTCGGGGTTAAACAGAAACTTTGGTCCAGTGTTACTTAATTAACATGTCCAAAAATGTTAAATTAACTCTAAAACAGATCAGATTCATATAAATCCTGAGAAAATGTTACAATAAATTCTGTCAGAGTCAATTTTAACACTCCACTTTTGGCTGTGTAAGTCTGACCTGTAACTTGGTCTGTTTTGGTCTCCATGTAAATAGAAAAGTTTAATCCCATACTGTACACTCCAGACGAAGCAATCACTTCTCCACAGAGAAAAGCGTTTGATGGACCTTACGCCGGAAAAATTACACAATTCACTTTTAACACCCTTACAGAATGAAGAAGTGTTCACCCATGCGATTCGACAGGGTGCTAGCACGAGTCTCTAATTTGCGAAGTAGGTGTGCAACTATATTTATTTCATTCTTTTTTTCATAAGAACTCATGAGATATGCATGAAGGGGATAGCAGTGCTCGTTAGCTTTAATAGTGGAGTTATTTGAGGTTTTGTGAGCAGTTGGAGTTTTCCCTTGGGACTATTAAAACATGGCGCGATATAAAATGTGTGGGAGTAGAGCAGTTAGCTGAGACCTATGAAAACCACTGTTAAATGACCAGCTAAGTACTAGAATATATTTACATTATAGTCCACTGCTGTCTCTGTTTAACCAGGACAGTCCTTGTTTTGTCCCCAGGACCAGCACATTTATACAAAAGTTTTAAACAAGAAATGTACCCACTAACAGCAAAGGGAGATTATATGACCATTTGCTTAATTAAAATGCAGAAAAACATGCTTGAAAATCACAAGGCAAAAAATATAGTCACCTACAGAAGTCAAGCTTGTGTTGAGGTTAGTTTGCCTGGGATTGAGAATACCGTATTTTTCGGACTATAAGGTGCACTTAAAATCCTTAAATTTTCTCCAAAATCGACAGTGTGATGTGCCTTATGTATTCATTCTGGTTGTGCTTACCTACATCGAACTGATTTTATGTGGTACACAGCGCTCAAAAATCTGTCCAAAATGTTTCAGTATGCCTAAAACTTACAGTGTTATATTGCATTATTCAATCACTCCACATCTGCTGCTGTAAGTTACTAGCTGCCCTGGGATAGACAATCCATGCTATCGGCCTCTCTGACCAACACTCTCACACACCACTTTCATACTAGGCAAAGTGGGAGAAGTGTCTTGCCTAAGGACACAACAACAGTATACACTAAAGCCACTGCTGCCCCACTCTGGTTTCTGGCTCCACATCGGTGGCTACTAACCCCACAGCATCTACAACAAAGGTAAGGTCCACCAAAGGAGACAGAGCTGAGAAAACTTCTGCTGGGGCTTTCTTTTAATATTAACACAGTGGGGTGTCATTAGTTCAGTTGGTAGAGCCTTTACCCACTGATCCAAAGGTTGGTGGTGCGAATCCTGCTCTCGACATAAACATCACCGGTTGAGCAGTCAGATGGTGGTGCAATTTCAGCTCCTTGTGCAAGACACTTAACCCACCTCATCCCCAGTGTCTGAATGTGTGTGAATGGGTGAGTGACTCCTTAATATAAAGTGTCTTGAATGTGAAAAAGCACTACATAAATGACATGTGTGTCATTGACTTTTGGATCAGGATGCCAAAACTTAATTTTGTGCAAAATTTCAGAAATTAAAAAAAAATTAAATAATTTTCTCATATATTACATTTTCTTTTAAACTATAGGGGGTGCTAAAGCGCCAAGCTAATATTTTTCACCTTAAGCAGTTTTAGGGCAGAGAGTTTAAGAACTGTTTAAAAGTTCATTGAAATTGGAGTTTGTTTGAGCCTGACCTCCCATTGACTTCCATTCATTTTAGCAGCAATAAATATGGCTCAGGTCTTGGGCGTGGGTTTCTGGGATACTGCTGTTCATGTCAGGGGCAACCGAGAGGACGAAGCTGCACCACGTCCTCTCACATTCGCCCATGCACTCATCATTGCTCATGCGTTTGTTGTAGCGAACGCAATTGGCTCTGTGCCTTGTCAGGGCTCAGGCCTAATAAATGCAAAGTGCTGCTTGGCAACAGTAATAAGTTAAATAAAATATTCTCAAATAAGCAACAAATGTATGAAATATTATAAAAAATACATTTCTTGTAAACAGTAAAACTTTTCAAAAAGTAAAGCGCAGCAATAACAGTTCCTGTATGAAGTTTTACTCACTCTTCATTGTCTGCAGGAAGTGCAGATCTGCAGCAGTTACAAATGGGGGAGGGTGGAGATTGCATGCTAGTGAAAGGTGAGAGTGAGGACTGAGGCATGACGACTGTAGTTTTGTGAGGATTCACGTGGTTCTGAGGGACGTAGTCAAGGCAGGGGGCAGTTGTTTTCAAGGTGACCGTCCTAACTATAAAGCACTGTGGGAAACACTGCCCCAATTCCCTCGTGAATATTAAAGAGCCATGGCTTCTGTGCAGCTGCACATGTAGTGTCGGAATGTAAACACACAAACTGCTTAAACTCACTCGTGCACAGCCCTGCACTGAACATCCCGTACCTAAACGGTTCAGCAGGAATACATGTACATCTGACCATCAGTGGATCTGTTTGCTCAACCAATGATGTTTAAGTCGAGAGTGGGATTCAAACCACCAACCTTCAGATCAGTGGACAAAGGCTCCACCAACTGAGCTACTGTCAAAAACAGGCTAGTGCAGTAGTTTCTTTAACACAGCCTAAATGATAAATCATATCATATCAAATCAGCTGTAGTAAGAATGGAGAGATTCATTTTTTGTCAATATTGTCAATAAATGATGTCATTTATCATTTGGAATCATGCAGCCAATTAACAAAGTTAACAAAAGTTCATTTTTCAGGGCTCCTGAAAGGTTGAATAGAGACAGTAATAAAACATATTTAATGATGAATAGGCCGTTCATAAACCCATCCAGTAGGAATAATAGCTTCATTATGACTAACATTTATTATCAGGAGTTTATTGATGAAAATGTCTCTGTGCTCATCAATCTGCATTAAGTGAAGCTTAAGCACTCTATTGCAAAGAACCCTGTGCACAGCCTCTTCTGTCACTTCTGTGGTGGGGCGCTCTATTAGCTGCTTGTCTCCATGGCGATGTTGATGGGATGTTCCACAGTGAGGCATTAGACCACCTTGATCTATTTTGATGAGTTCATGATTTTAAAAAATAAACTTTGAAAAGCATGCATTCTTAAAGCAGGACCATGCAATATTCCAGTTTTATGTTTTGGAATGTTCGAAGCAAAGTCTCCAGTCTCCTAGCCTGATTCATCAGCACCTCACAGCATTGGGACAGTAGGCAGGTAGTTTTTTCATTTAACCCCAATCGCTGCTGTTTGGTCGTGACCTATGTAATTCTCCAAATCCTGTAGGAAGAAGATCAACAATGTCTTCCCCTTGATAAAATTCATCAAACATTCTCTTTGTTCCGGCTTTAAATCCTCGATCTCGGGAATCATTGCCAATACAGAATGTCTGTCTTCATCTACATCCATCTCGACGCTTTGTTTACTGTTGTGCTGTTCCACAAAAGGGACCCAGACAGACGCGATGAATTTAACGTCATGGCTTCACAGCTCTTCGCTCACTGGCCTTTGCGCGGTCTACAACTTCTGGAGTTTTTGCGAACCGTCTAGTGTATTCTGTTTCCTGACTTAGTCGCTAAAGAGAAATGAAATTGAGCCGAGGCACGAGGTGGCGGCAATCTGGCTATCAGTCTCCTCTTCTTCATTGGAAAATATACAAGTCACGTCTATGGAGAGACAAGCCGCCTCAAAGTGTTCTCGTTTTTAACCTGTTTAATGCAATAATAATGAATGAAGTAATGATGTAAATACAGTTTTTTTGTCTATTTTTGGAGTAGAATAGGGCTTTAATGTGCGTCGCCTCTCCACAGATCTGACCTGTAACTGCTAGTCTCCATGGAGATGTGATTTTACAGTATTGCCACTAGTCTATTATTCAGACCCCTATAGAATAAGCCCCATGTACAGTGCATAAAGTACATCCTCTGTCTCTTGTGTCGTCTATAGGATCTGTTCCACACCTCATAGCTGCTGCAGGGAGCACATGTATTGATCCTCTGTCTCTCATCTCAGCGCACTCTTCCTTTCCTTTCCTCTCCTCTTTTCTTCTCTCCTCCTTTCCTCTCCTCCGCTCTCACATCCGAACATTTGTTGTTTTTTTTTCCGTTCTCCGTGGAAACAAACCAGACCGACCGCCCACAGCCTCCTGACACGAGCCTCCTGGTGATGGTGAGTCCTGTCAGTCTGCCCCCTCGCTCCTCTTTGTTTCTCTGCTGCTTTGTTCCTGTGATGGAAAAAAAAAAAGAAAAGTGGTTCACAATGTAACTTTTCTATTGGGGTGATCTGTCACTTGTCAGTCGCACGGACTTGTTGTAGCTTTGTCTCGAATGTTCCACAGTACAGCATTACAATAATTTATCCAACATTTATTCTTTTTTTTAATTCTGAAAAAAATCATTCTTCTTACTGTAAGTGGGGTTAGGGTTAGGCTTTCCCTAAACCTGTAAATTGTTCTGATGAGCTACTGCTTGTTTCCATGGAGATATCTATATGTTTAATGCCGTATTGTGGAACATTCCAGGCAAAAGCAACAACATCTCAAAAAATGCAAGCAGATGGTGAATCCTCCATGAGAAAAAAGACTTTAAAAAGACTGGCATTCAAAAGTAAAAAAGGACAAAACAGGACCAGAATATGGATGAAACCAGGCCAATTTCTTGTAAATCGTAGTAAAATGTGGCGTGATTGATAAATTTATAGAGCTTTATCACAACAGCTGGAAGTAGCACCTGGTAAGGGTGTGGAACTTCCAGTTAATGCTTTTCTATGGAAAAATGTCTGTTGAAATGTCTGGCGTATTTTCCAGCAGCTTCATAAATCTGCCCTGTCATCAAATCTTTAACCAACAAGGTCCACAAAGGATAAACATTCTAACATGAAGAATTTATCCACAACTATCAAGAGAAGAAAGACAAAAGCTTAAAGGAGAACAACGACGATGCATTAGTGAACTACTGAACAAAGCTAACATTATGATCATGAATAAAACAGAAGTAACTAAGGCTACGTTCAGACTGCAGGGGTTAAGGCTCAATTACGATTTTTTTGTGCAATCCGATGTTTTTGTGAGGTCCAATTAAATGTGATTTGTATGTGTATCGGCCCGAAAGTGTCCCACATGTGACACTGGAGACACGGTGACGTCAACCGCAGCGAGCGTCTCTGTGTTTACAGAAGTTGTACAAACATGGACGCAGCATTGAACACTTGGCGATTTTAAAGTTCCTCTTGTACCAGAGCCAGAACATGAACAACTTACTTGTTTTAAAGAAGAGATAGAAAAGGACGAGGTTTTTGGTCGTGGTGTTTTGTGGGACAGCGGCAGCGACGTCCGTTGAAAGGAACGTGTGGATGTGGAGACGTAGCCAAGAGTGGTGAGTGGTGATGTGCTTCACTTCATTGACACGGAGTTCATTAACAATTTCCACCTTCTTCAGCGCAGAATAGTGACGTTTGTGGCTTGTTGATAACGTGTAGGTCGAATGAATGCCCTTTGGCCGTTCACACTGAAGTCGCATGTTAAAAGATCAGATATGTATCAGTTTCAGGAGCACATATCCAAGTGTCCTGAGTCACATTTGAAAAAATCGGATCGGTGTCGTTCAGACTGTCATTAAAAGATCAGATACAGGTCACATAGAGGCCAATAAATCGGATTTGGGTCACTTCAGTTACTGATTCTAGAATTAAAATTAAAAATCTATTTCATGATGTAGATATCAGCATAGATAGATAAATCTGTGTCATCTGTAACATTCAAACTACACTAATCTGTCTGTGCTCATATCTACAGCATAAAATCAAGTTTTTATTTTAATTCTAGAATCAGTCTGAGTAAACAAGATACTTATTTACGTTATTCATGACCATAATGTTAGTTTGCTCAGCAGTTCTCTAATGCTAGTCTTTGTTCACCTTTAAAGGGACAGTCAGGAATTTTGGACATAGGACCTCATTTCCTAGTGAGCCAGAGTGTTGGAGACGTGTGGAGACACTTTTTGAAATATTCCATCCAGTCCTTGTATTTGCAGAGGTCACTGGTGCTAGGCTAGTGCATGTTAATGGCCATAGTTATCCTGCCACTAAAAACAGTCTTACCCACTCCACAAAACACCCAAAACAAAATTATTATTACTCCAGACTGTCCATGTGAATGTCTGTGTTGATAGAATAATGTTTGAAATAAAACTAACGTTGCATCGCATGAATTGTCTCATGTTGAGGGACTATTTTCTCATAAATCAGTCCGCCGCTGCCAAGCTTTATGTCAGGAAGTACAACTCACTGCTGCTGCTCAGACATAAATCCTTCAAATGCAAGGTGGATTTTACTTCTAAAATGATTCTGTCGACACAGACATTCACATGGACAGTCTGGTGTAATAACAGACTTGTTTTGGGTGTTTTGGTAAGACTGTTCATCTTTCTTCCCTTGATAGTTGTGGAATAAATTCTTTATGGAGAAATGTTTATCCTTAGTGGACGTTGTTGGTTGAAGATTTGGTGATTGGGCAGATTTATTAGCCCATTAGCTCACTCAATTTAATTCCTCTCCTGAAACTAGGTCAGGAATCAGAATACACTAGATGGTTTGCAAGAACCCCAGAAGTGAGAGTTCGGGCACCAGCCAATCAGCGAAGAACCAGACATTCAGTGTTGTCAACGATTCCTGAGATCGAGGATTTAAAGCCGGAACAAAGAGAATGTTTGGTGAATTTTATCAAGGGGAAAGACGTTATTGTCCTTCTTCCTTGGGAAAAGCTTAATATACCAGTTAGCCCTGTTAGTGGCACATTACATACGTGATGACCAAATAGCAGCGACTGGTTAAATAAAAAAAGTACTTGCCAACTGTCGAGCGAACGAATCCTAATGATTCATCAGCCGGTTTCTACGAAGTGAAATCAGGCTACAGATTTATGAAGCTGGTGGAGAATATGTGAGACATTTCCACAGACATTTTATCACAGAAAACCATTAACCGGAAGTCCGACAACTCTGTTGGACGAGACTTCCGGCCGTTGTGAAAAAGCTCCATACACCAGAGATGTGATAAAAAGGTCTAAACAAGGCCAAAAGCTTAAGATGCACAAACTAAATAAGGAAAAAAAAACAAGTTCTAAACCAAGGTTAAAGGTCCTCATCACAAACATAACATTATATAATTACAGATGGGTGTATATGTATATGTGTGTGTGTATATATATGTGTATATATATATATATATATATGTGTGTGTGTATATATATATTATATGTGTGTGTGTGTATATATGTGTATATATATATGTATGTGTGTGTGTGTATGTATGCATGGGTATGTATATGTGTATATAATGTGTATGTAGGCATGTACATATATTTGTTGTTGTTTGTTTTGTAATGCAGTGCAGTTACTGTGCAGTTATCACTTATAATGTACAGGAAATGAGAAGTCTATATATGTTCTTTGTTAATTTAGGATGGCAGAAAAAAGCGGTGGGGTTAAATAAGTATTTACTTCCTCCCACTCCATTTTCGGACTCAAGGAAAATTTGGTGTAACATTTATTTTTGCCTGTTATTTTGGAATAGAAATATTTACTTTTTGTGTTATATCTATGTATTTACATTTTTTAAATGTATGTTCTATGTATTACTGTCCGAATAAACATTCATTCATTCACAGATGGTTTTATAGCTCAAAAATACAGAGAAAAACAGCATTCTGACAATGAGTGGGGTCGCCTCTCCACAGATCTGACTTGTAACTCCATGAAGATAGAAAGGTTTAATGCCAGACTGTGTAACATTCCCGACAAAGCAATAACACTTCCACGGAGAAAAGCATTTGACGGACGCTTCGATATGATTTAAACTGATTATTTGTGACTTTTTACCACCACAGATTTTATTTTGGAAAAAGAAGATTATTTTGAGTAGTTTAGATTTCGATTTGAAACTAAACACTGTAGTCATGTCTTTCTTCTTCTCTTTTTGCAGAGAGAAACGAGCTGGTGTCTGTGGTCCGTCGCCATGACAGCTGTGGAATAAACCAGGACACTGCTGTTCTGTGGGCTTTGATTTGATTAGATTTTTTAGAGCGCCCCCTGAGGCTCACAGCCAGAACCCCCACCGAGACTGCAAAGAACTGATATCCCTCTCCCTCTCCTCTCCTCCCTCTTCATCACTCGCTCACGCCGCTCTCCTTCATCTCTGCCCGTCTCCTCTTCCCTCCTCTCTCTCTCTACACTCTCCCTGTTCTCTGTCTGATCATCCCCTCTCTTCCTCGCATCTCTTCCAGTCTCTCTCTCCTTTTCGGCTTGTTAAATCTCTCTCCTTCATCTCTCCCAATCTCTCTCTCCATCTCCTCTCTTCCTTTCAACTCTCTTCACAATCTCTCCCAATCTCTCCTTCCCTTTACTCTCTCTTTATCTCTCTCCCACCCCTCTTTTCATTCTCTAACTCCATCTCTCTCTCTCTCTTTGTCTTTTCCTCCCTCCCTCTCATCTCTTCTAATCTCTCTTTCCATCTCCTCTCTCCCTTTCAACTCTCTTCGTAATCTCTTTCTCTTTATCTCTCCTTGATCTTTATTCTCTCTTCCTCCACTCTTTTCATTCTCTCTCTCCACTCATCTCTTCCGATCTCTCTCTTTCAATTACCCATTTCTCTCTTTGTCCTCTTTTTCCCACTAACTCACTCTCTCTCTCTCCATCTGTCCTCTCTCTCCTTCTCACTCTCCTCTCTTTCTCTCGATCAGTCTTTCTGTCTCTCTTCCTTTTCTCTCTCCTCACAAACTCTCTCCCTCCTTCTTCTCTCCCAATTTCTCCTTCCCTCTACTCTCTCTCTCTACTCTCTCTCTCTCTCTTTCTCTCCCTTTTCATTCACTAACTCTCTCTCCTTCATCTCTCCCAATCTCTCTCTCCATCTTCTCTCTCTCTCTTTCAACTGTCTTTGCAATCTCTCCTCCTCTCTTTATCTCTCTTTTCTCTTTATTCTCTCTCCCATCACTCTTTTCATTCTCTCTCTCCTGTCATCCCCTCTCTCCCTCTCCTCTCTTCCAATCTCTCTCTTTTCTCTCTTTCCCTCTAACTCACCCTCCCTCACTCTCTCATCTCTCTCCATCTGTCCTCTCTTCCAGTATCTCTCTCTCTCTTTTCACTCGCTAACTCTCTCTCTTTCTCCACTCTCTTTTATCTTTATTCTCTCTCCCTTCGCTCTTTTCATTCTCTCACTCCTCTCATCCCCTCTCTCCCTCTCATCTCTTCCAGTCTCTCTCTCCTTTCTCACTTAGTAAATTTCTCTCCTTCTTCTCTCCCAATCTCTCTTTCCATCTCCTCTCTCTCCCTTTCAACTCTCTTCACAATCTCTTTCTCTTTATCTCTCCTTTATCTTTATTCTCTCTTCCTCCATTCTTTTCATCTCTCTCTCTCTCTCTCTCTTTCTCTCTCCAATCACCCTTTTCTCTCTTTGTCCTGTATTTCTCACTCTCTCATCTCTCTCCATCTGTGCTCTCTCTCCTCCTCACTCTCCTTTCTTTCTCTCGCTCAGTCATTCTTTCTCTCTTCCTTTTCTCTCTCCTTCACTAACTCCCTCTCCTTCTTCTCTCCCAATCTCTCTTTTCATCTTCTCTCTCCCTTTCAACTCTCTTCTCAATCTCTCCTTTTCTCTTTATCTCGCTTTTATCTTTATTCTCTCTTCCTCCACTCTTTTCAGTCTCTCTCTCCTAAAACCCTGTCTCCCTCTCATCTCTCTCTCTCTTTCTCTCTCTCCCTCGCCAATCACCCTTTCCTCTCTTTGTCCTGTATTTCTCACCCTCACTCTCTCTCTCATCTCTCTCCTTCCATCTGTTCTCTCCCTCCTCTTTTTCCTCCTTCTCTCTATCTTCTCTTCTCTTTTTGCATCATGGTCACTCTTCTTCCTCCACCCCATCCCTCTCTCTCTCACTCTCCTCTGTTCTCTCTCTCTCTCTTTCTGTATCTCTTCCTTTTCTCTTTTCTCACAAACTCTCTCTCCTTCTTCTCCTTCCCAGTGTCTCCTTCCCTCTACTCTCTCTCTTTTACATTTATTCTATCTTCTACCACTCTTTTCATTCTCTCTCCTGTCATCCCCTCTCACCCTTGCATCTCTTCCAGTATCTCTCTCTCTTTTCACTCACTAAGTCTCTCTCCTTCATCTCTCCCAATCTCTCTCTCCATCTTCTCTCTCTCTTTCAACTCTCTTTGCAATCTCTCCTTCTCTCTTTATCTCTTTTATCTTTATTCCATCTTCCTCCACTCTTTTCCTTTCTCTCTCTCCTGTCATCCCCTCTCTTCCTTGCATCTCTTCTAGTCTCTCTCTCCTTTTTCACTCTTTAAATCTCTCTCCTTCATCTCTTCCAATCTCTCTCTCTCTCTCCATCTGTCCTCTCCCTCCTCTCTTTCCTCCTTCTCTCTGTTCTTCCTCCCTCCGTTCAGCCCTCATTTTCTCTCCCCATCTCTCTCTCTTGTACCCTCTCTTCTCCCTGATGTCTCTCTCTCAATCTGTCCGTTTTCATCTCTCTCTCTCTCTCTCTCTCTCTCTCTCTTCACCCCTTCACCCAGCTCTCTCTCAGTTCTCCATCTCCTCTATCTTCTCTTCTCTCTCCCTGTCCTTTCTCTTTCTCCTACTCTTTCCTCTCCTCCTCTCTCTCCTCAGATCTCCCAGTTCTCTCTTCCTGTCCACTCTCTTCTCTCCCTCTCTCTCTCTACTACTCCTCCTCTCTCCCTTTTCCCATTCTCCTCCTCTCTCCCTCTCCTCATGCAGGCATGCTCTATGTCCTGGCCATAGAACCTCTGCTTCGGAGGCTCAGGAGAGGACTGAGGGGCCTCAGGCTGGAGCAGACCTCACAGCCCCTCTGTTTGTCAGCCTATGCAGACGATGTGACTGTGGTCGTCTCGGGACAGGAAGATGTGGGGACAGTTCAGCAGATCCTGTCCCTCTACGAGTGTGCCTCATCTGCAAAAGTCAACTGGCCAATATCTGAGGGCTAAATCCTGGGACGGTGGGAGCGGGAGGCGAGGCCCGTCCTTCCAGGGGGGCTGCGGTGGAGCACGGAGGGGTTTAAATGCCTGGGGGTGTATTTGGGGAGCCAGCTGTATCAGGCTAAGAACTGGGATGGTCTTGGGGAAAAGGTGAGTGCCCGATTGTCTCGATGGGCATGGGTCCAGCCCCAGTTGTCTTATAGGGGGAGGACTCTGGTGGCTAATACTCTGGCTGCCTCCTGTCTGTGGGCACCGTTTTTACTATCCTGCAGCCTCCGGACTCTGTGGTGGCAGGACATTCAGAGAGAGGCTGGTGGACGTCTTCTGCTGGCGGCCATCACTGGCTGAGGGCTGCGGTGCTGTACCTGCCTGTGGAGGAGGGAGGACAGGGGCTGGTGGATCTCCCTGGCCCCAGGTTCTTCTCCACGAGGCTGCTGGAGGTCCCTGTACTGCCCCCCCATAGAGAAACGCTGCGCGGATCTCCAGTGGAGGGTGGTGCACGGGGCCGTGGCCATGAACAGACATGTGGCCCACCTTGACCCAAGATCAGACAAACACTGTGCCTTCTGCCAACAAGAAGAGACACTGGAACATCTGTGGCTGTCTTGTCCCCGGTTGGCTCCCCTCTTTACCCTCTTGGGCCAATGGCTGCACACTCTGGGCCAAACACTCACCCAGGAGCTCTTTGTGTTTGGCCCCAAGTTCTCTGTGGCCCAGCGCAGGACTGCACCACTGGTGAACTTTGTCCTGGGTCAGGCAAAGATGAGCGTGTGGCTCAGCAGGAGGAACCACATGTCCGGCTCAGGATGTACAGACTCTCTCCTCCTGTTGAAGAGACTGGTGGGGGCACGACTCAAGGTGGAGTTTGTGTACAGTGCACTGGTGGGGCAGGTGGAGTTTGTGTACAGTGCACTGGTGGGGCAGGTGGAGTTTGTGTACAGTGCACTGGTGGGGCAGGTGGAGCCTGTCCTCTCTCTCCCACTCTCTCTCTCTACTCCTCCTCTCTCCCTTTTCTCGTTCTCCTCCTTTCTCCTACTCCTCTCACTCCTCCTCTCTCCTTCTTCTACTCCTCTCTCCCTGTCCACTCTCTCTCCCCTCTCTCTCCATCTTCTCTCTCTCTGTCCTCTCTCTCTCTCTCTGCTACTCCTCTCTCCCTGTTCCCGTTCTCCTCCTCTCGCTCTCTCTCCTTCCTCTACTCCTCTCTGTTTTCCTCCTCTCTCCCTCTCCTCCTTTCTCCTGCTCTTCCTCTCTAATACTCTTTCCTCTACTCCTCTCTCTCTCTTTCCCCTGCTCCTCTCTCCCTCTCCTTCTCTCTTCCTCTCTCCTACTCTTTCCTCTCCTCCTCTCTCTCCTCAGATCTCCCAGTTCTCTCTTCCTGTCCACTCTCTTCTCTCCCTCTCTCTCTCGACTACTGCTCCTCTCTCCCTTTTCCCATTCTCCTCCTCTCTCCCTCTCCTCTCGCTCTCTCCTCCTCTCTCCTTCCCTAATACTCTCTCCCTCTCCTAGTCCTCTCTCTCCTCCCCTCTCTCCTCTCCTCCTCTCTCCTTCCCCTAGTCCTCTCTTTTTTTCCTCCTCTCTCCTACACCTCTCTCCCTGTCCTTGTTTTCCTCCTCTCTCCTACTCCTGTCTCTCCTCCTCTCTCTCCTTCCCCTACTCCTCTTTCCCAATCCTCTCTCTCTCTCTTCATGTCCTCTCTCTCTCCTCTCGCTCTCCTCCCCCCTACTCCTCTCTCCCTCTCCTCCTTTCTCCCTTTCCTCATTCTCCTCCTTTCTCCTAATCTTTCCCCTACTCCTCTCTCCCTCTCCTTCTCTCTTCCTCTCTCCTACTTTTTCCTCTCCTCCTCCCTCCCTCTTTCCTCCCTCCCTCTGTTTTGATGGCAGAGTGTGTGTTGTAGCGCTGCGTGCTCTCGCTCGTCCATATGCTCTCCTCTGTTTACACAAAACCACCAGCTCCTTCTTCTTCTGCTTCTTCTCCTTCTTCTACTTCAGCGGAAACTCTCCATGGGAACATACACACACACAAACACACACACTCGCACACCTACACACACACAAACACACACACTCGCACACACAGACATACAGACACACATTGACCCGTGTGACCTCAAATGACCTCGCATTGTCACCAAACTTTTTTTTTTTTCAGCATCGGGCATGAGGACTTGACCCACGTACCAAACTTGGACACAATCTGTACATAAATGGCGGAATTATTGCGGGTGGACAGACACACACACACACACAGACATACAGACACACACACACAGACACACAGACACACACACACACAGACACACAGACACACAAACATTTTTACTCTGAAGCTAGAGTAAATTTTACTCTGTACAGATAAGGACCATATACACTCGGAAATAGAGTTCATAAATTCAATTTATGACATGATAACTATTTGGTCAAGCATTTTCAAATGTTCAAACAAATATTTGAAAATCAATAATCTGACTTTAAGATAAATAATATTCATGGAATGGCTGGAGCTCGTAATGTATAGACTACTTGTCAGTTTTGGCATATTCAAATTATACAATAAATGTCACATTCTAAAAGTTTCACATTACAAACAAAATATACACTTACAAAGCTTCTAGATTTGAAGAATTCAGTGGGATTGTCTCCGTAAGTATGGAAGACCTCTTAGTGTGACTGTCCTTTTTTCAGTAGAATCCAGTGACTGTAAGACAGAAAATGATACTGTATGAAAAGTTCAAAGAAATGTACAGAGACGCAAACACTTTTGTAAATGTACATTTAACCATTAACATGAACTATGTATTTTAATAAAAATGAATTATCTTTTTATCCATTTTAGATTAACTATGTTATGAACTTATGCTTTTACTGCACGTGTATTTTTATCCGGGTTACAAAAGTTTTATTGCATTTGCTGCAAAAGCTGTGCCAACTGTCACCCACGTTGCCCCTCTCAGCTTTAAAACTTTCAATAAAACGAGTGTGGTTATCAAGGGCAGAATAAATTTCCTGGTGCAGGTCTTTTCCCACAATCCTTTTGAATTCCAGACAAATCTAAAAAAAAAATAATAATAATAAAAATAAAAAGAAATGAGTGTTCTGTAGTGTCTGAGGTAGTAACCTCTCTTATCACAGCTGAACTCACAGTATTTACAGCTCCACAGCATGTTGAGTAGTCACCTGTAAAACACAAAATATGTTTTAGTGTTTAATTCCAACCAAAGCTTATATGCAATTTTGTGGTGATGATCTAAAAACTTGAACTCCAAACTCTCCATTTGCACCCAGGGTTTTTGACCAATTTTCAAAACCTCTCCCGCTGCCATCTGCCGACTGAGTTTAGATTTTAGAACAATCATATAGCAAACAACGAAAACGAGTCTCGATTAAAACAAAAACACCAACTCTATACATTCATTCTACAATTCGATTCGCGCGGCCTACAGGAGGAGACGCTCTTCTGTTTTAGTCCTGGTTTAGTTCTGAGGCGCGGTGCACACGGTGTACGTGAGAAGACACGGCGCCCGTGAGGACTTCTATGGGTCCATGCGTCGTTAAACCGCCACCCGCCCGAGTTTGATTCAAACTGTATTTTTCGTCGCATCATCCGCCCGAGCCGCGGTTTAGTCGTGGAGTTCACCCTCCGCGCATCTACCGCCTCCCACAGCCTTAACTGTTAGCATTAGCTGTTCTCTGTTAGCGGCTAACAGATGATAGCGAGCACAACGTGACCACAAGTGAACTTCACGATATTATTTGGCTGCAAGCGTCAACCAATGTCTCCAACTATTCAGTCTCACGGGAACAGAAACCATATTTATTCACTTACCATATGATGATAAAGCAGACTGACGCTGAATTGAAGCCAACAGTCCGAGCAGAAGTCAACTGTGGTTTGGTGCAGTTTGGGAGTGTTCAGGTGCCAAGCCCCTCCCTTCACCGCTAAAAACATACAAGTGTGAGCCGTCTCCACTCAGAGCCATTAGTACAGCAAATACTAGTTTAAAATAGTTTACAATTCACACTTTGTTTAGTAATGGTCCTGCCTTTTGCAAAATATTAAAAAGATTTGTAATATTAGCATGGCTTAATATGTAAAAGAAAATTTGGGTTTACAGTGTGTGTACATGAACATATTTGGGACCTGGTGCTCAAAAGGAGGAGGATGAAGTTTAAAAAACGTCCTACCACAATTGTTTTACAGAATCACGTGGTTCTCACTTTTTTTTTTTTTTTTTTTTTAACACCTTTAACACTTCTGGAGTGCTTACCTGTCATTATGCATTGCATTATGCGCGCACACACACACACACACACACACACACACACACACACACACTGCACACTGCACACACACACACACACACACACACACGCACACATACACACACACACACACACACTGCACACTGCACACACACACACGCACACACTGCACATTGCACACACACACACACACACACACTGCACACACACACACACACACACACACACACACGCACACATACACCACACACACACACTGCACACTGCACACACACACACACGCACACACACACACACACACACACACACTGCACACTGCACACACACACACACACACACACACACTGCACACACACACACACACACACACACACACACACACACACACACACACACACACACACACACACACATACTGCACACACACACACACACACACACACACACACACTGCACACACACACACACACACACACACACACACACACACACACACACTGCACACACACACACACACACACACACACACACAAACAACTTGAGTGCAAAATCAATAGGGCCATTCTCTGTGATATTGTGTATATGTCCAGGGCCACATTGTGTTTTATGTGGGCTGACCTTTGACCTCTTATATAACACTCCAGGGGTTTGTAATGCGGCTGAGTCCATCACTTGCACCAGCCGCACTCAAAACATCAATACACACACAAGCTCTTATTCTGGAACAAAGATTAATTGTGAATGGTTTATCATCTCAAGCAATACACTGGATTAGGAAGTATCTCTCAGGAAGGACTCAGACTGTTCAGGTAGACGGCTCCTCATCAGACACTCTCAGGATCCACCGGGTGTGCCGCAGGGGTCAGTTTTGGGTCCCTAACTTTTCATTTTGTACATAAATAATATCAGTCAAAACATTCCAAATTGTTATTTTCATTTTTATGCAGACGATACCATAATGTACAGTGTGGCATCTACTCCACTTGATGCCCTTCAGCTGTTCCAGTTTGCTTTTGACATATTTCAAAGGAAACTCCAAGACTTAAAGCTTACCTTAAACGCTGACAAAACGAAATCAATGCTATTTTCAAATGTCAAAACACTCCCTTCAGATCTTCCTCGAATCTCTACTTTACAAGGTGCTCAAATTGAGATAGTGGACAAGTACAAGTATCTAGGTGTTTGGATTGACAGCTCACTTTCATTCACATTTCACTTACAGCAATTATCTCAAAAACTGAGAGTAAGTAAGTGAAATTAGGCTTCTTCTTTAGGATTAGACCCTGTCTTTCATTTGAGGCTAGGAAGAGGCTTGTAGAAGCCACATTTATGTCGGTGTTGGACTATGGGGATGTGGTGTGTATGAACGCTTCTGCTCAGAGTCTACGAGCTCTGGACACAGTTTATCATGGAGCCCTGAGGTTTATTACTGGTCTCAGAGCTCACACACCAGTGTGTACTGTCTGCACGTGTGGGCTGGACTTCCTTAGCCACACGGAGGCTCAAACATTTCTATCTGTTAGTCTATAAATGTATTCTTGGTTTGCTCCCGTCTTATCTGGATAAGCATGTAGTTCAGAAAAGTTCTGGGGCCTACAGCCTGTGATCACAGGATTTGTTTTTATTGTCAGTTCCCAGAGTAAAGTCTGAAGTTTGGCAAGAAGCTTTTCAATTTTATGCTCCTTCGGCATGGAACTTTTTACAAAATGATTTGAAGTTAAAGGAGCTGGTTTCCTTAGACTCTTTTAAACAGATTTAAAAAAAAAAAAAAACAGAGATCTGGAATCCTCTGGGTGTAATTGTTTTGAACTATCTTTGAAATTGTGTTGATTGTTCTGTTTTATTGAATGTATTGTATGTATGTTTTTATATGTTTTGAAACGGTTTTGTGGCCTCTTGGCCAGGACGCTCTTGAAAAAGAGATTTTTAATCTCAATAAGACTTTTTCCTGGTTAAATAAAGGTTAAATAAAAAAATTAAAAGCTCGACCGTTTTTATAACTCACTGTATTTAGACCCCGACAGAGAGCACAAAAACGACAAATCCCTCTTCCTCTTCCTGTCTCCCTTTCAACTTTACTCTCTTTCAGACACTCTGCTCTTTCTTTATCTCTTTCTTTCTCCATCTTGTGGAATCTCTGCTAATTTGTCATCACTTGGAAGTAACCGTGTTTGGAGTCTCAGTTGACATAGTTTCTTTCTGTGCACTCCACCCGTCAACCCAAAAAAGTCACACAGTGCACTTTTAATCTGAAATAAACAGCTTTTTGAAGCATATAAACTGAAAATGGCTGAACTTTTGCTTCTTAAATGGTCACTTCTCGTCATGTTTTTCTTACGATTATATGGGGACCTGATTAATAATGATGTATGCTTCCAATTAAGCAGATAACACGACATCCTTAGTGCTAACAGAACCATGAAACTATCACTAGCCCCACTGCGGCCTGGTCCGGTTCTTATCATATTTACATAGGCCTGTTTACAGTGTGTGGTTCAAAAGTGTGGATTCAGCTAAACAAACCCTGCAGATTTGTAGTGGTCACACACAGCTCCAGCCGCTCGCCTTTAACCTTGGTTCACTGAGGGGTTGTGTTTTGTGTCATCAGCCCGTCATGCTTACATTGCATTGTTCCGCACAGTCACTTACGGTAAAAGCTGTGACTGAGCGAGCACACTGCAATAACTGTCACCTTTGTTCAGCGCAGATTTCAGTTTTCAGTGTGTTTTTTTTCACGTGTTTGTTGAAAACTTAATGAGAAAGCTTTTATGCACTCGGTTTGCATTTGATACATGTTGATATGTTGGGAAAATATATTTTTAGAGAGACCAGAGCAGTACTTGTACACAAATGTTATGTTGGAAAAAGGTTTATGGCTTAGGTCCATCTTATTGTAATACTTAAATTAAATACTGACTCCTGTTATATGAAGGTGGTGAGTTGTTGTTGCATGGGGCCTTTTTTCATGGAGTCTGCATGTTCTCACTGTGATCGGGTGTGTGCTTGTTCTCCCGTTGACATACTGTAGTTCCTTTGACTTCCTGTTCAAAACTGCAGAACTGATAGTACACTGTAGCAAAAAGCAGATTTACATTAGGGCAATATAGGTTTATTTAACATCTGGTTTGGGAGTCAACATTTGTTGATTTACAGACCTTGTCCAGATAACTTGCTTTGTTTGTGGAGTTTGGTGTTCTTCATACCTCCAATTGTGAAAGGTATCAGTGTTCCCCGTTAACCCCACCATCTGTCCTCATCTCAAGTTATCATCATGAAGTCATAAAACAGCAGCATGTAGAACTTTGTACAAACTCACCACACATCAGCTCGGAGCAGAAGCACTGAGTTCAGGTAACAGCAACAGCCAACAGAGCTAAACACACAGGACACTCACCGCAGCTCACAGCCTCTAAAGACAGGACTGTGTCGTCCTCCGAGCGCATTGGTCAGATAGGTCCGGAGGCTCTGTCCTCCATGTGCTTGTTCTAGACAGGGGAGAGCAAGACCAGTGTGTAATGGACTGGGGCTGAGTGGTTCCGTGCCGTCCTCTGAGCGCTGGTTCTGTGTGGGGAAAGAAAGAATGCGCAGTGGACTGCAGGTCGGGCTGCTCCTGTCCTCTGAGGACTGCAGCTGGTTCTGAGGTGGTGCAAAGCATCCAGACAGAAGCTTATATGTTATATGTTGTTCTGAGTGCAGCCCGTCCTCTGCACACTCCCTGCTCCAGATCATCTGAGTCTGGCCTGAACCAGAGCTGCTCCTGCTGGTTCAGGAGTCTGGGTTTGGATCTAGTCCGACTGTAGCATTTCTCACATGAGGCTAAATGCAGTTCATTTTATAAGTTGAATCAGTTTAGACTCTAAACTTTACAGCACTGTATTAACGGACCAAGGAACAAACAAAACAACTACTGAGCCAATCAAATCTGAGGAAACACAGAGGAAAGAGGTTTTGAGATCTATTGAAAAATGTATCGTTGTTACGTCGAGATGTGAAAACTAAAGAAAAAGGGAAACTCAAGCTGCTTTTGTTTTGTTTTTTTTTTTTTTTCTGAAATTAAGCACTTTGTTTTAAGATGCACAATTTAACTATTTTATTTATTTTCTCTAATCTGTTTTAAACTGCTGCTCTGTATCTAATGTAGGCCTACTGTGTGTTTCAGTGTTAAAAATACATTTTGCTAAAATGTTTTTAACTTGTATGTTTGTTGATTTGACATTTGTCCATTGTTCACACATTCAGACATTGACAAAACTAGGCCACGTCTGTATCACAATCCTAACACCAGGTAGACATTATGACGTCCTGGACCTCTGCTTGAGGAGATTTTCTCAAACTGGACCTCCTCAAATGTGAGCTGAATACCCCTGCTGTACAGTGTTAATATTTAATGGACCCCGGGGCCACTCTGCACTGGAAAAATCGAGCCTCAGCGTCAAAAAGGTTAAGAACCCCTGATATAGAACAACTCTCTAAACTGTTGTTCCTTCAGAATAGTTTCTAATAGTTTTGTTCCTATAACCTCTGTTTTTGGTTTTTGGCCCTGTAGATCTTACCCTGCCTTCTACAGAGTGTCGATAGTTGATAAATCCGAGTCATTTCTCCAGACAGCCGTTGTAAATGTCTTCCACTGCAACAGTCCGGGAAAATATGGATGCCCGAGAAAGTTTAATGTAACGTCAGGTATCACGAGCTCCTGCTAATAAACAGAGTCTGATCACTAACTTTAACTGTCGATGATTCAATGATGACAGTTTGACTATTAAACTTAGACAAACTTTACTGATCCACAAGGGAAATTATTTAGACACAGCAGCTCACACATCACAATATAATATAATAACAAAGAGAAACATATAAATGGTAGTAATAAATTATAATTAAGTAGCAAAGAATAGCAAGAAACAGGTGTAAGTAATAAAATATGAAATCTCAGCTTTACTATACAACAATGATATGATGATTGACAGGACAAAGAGTTATCTGTTCCATAAGGGTGAGTTGTTGTACAGTTGTAGGGAGTATTATCTGTTCCATAAGGGTGAGTTGTTGTACAGTTGTAGGGAGTATTATCTGTTACATAAGGGTGAGTTGTTGTACAGTTGTAGGGAGTATTATCTGTTACATAAGGGTGAGTTGTTGTACAGTTGTAGGGAGTATTATCTGTTACATAAGGGTGAGTTGTTGTACAGTTGTAGGGAGTATTATCTGTTACATAAGGGTGAGTTGTTGTACAGTTGTAGGGAGTATTATCTGTTACATAAGGGTGAGTTGTTGTACAGTTGTAGGGAGTATTATCTGTTCCATAAGGGTGAGTTGTTGTACAGTTGTAGGGAGTATTATCTGTTACATAAGGGTGAGTTGTTGTACAGTTGTAGGGAGTATTATCTGTTCCATAAGGGTGAGTTGTTGTACAGTTGTAGGGAGTATTATCTGTTACATAAGGTGAGTTGTTGTACAGTTGTAGGGAGTATTATCTGTTACATAAGGGTGAGTTGTTGTACAGTTGTAGGGAGTATTATCTGTTACATAAGGGTGAGTTGTTGTACAGTTGTAGGGAGTAATTATCTGTTACATAAGGTGAGTTGTTGTACAGTTGTAGGGAGTATTATCTGTTACATAAGGGCGAGTTGTACAGTTGTAGGGAGTATTATCTGTTACATAAGGGTGAGTTTGTTGTACAGTTGTAGGGAGTATTATCTGTTACATAAGGTGAGTTGTTGTACAGTTGTAGGGAGTATTATCTGTTACATAAGGGTGAGTTGTACAGTTGTAGGGAGTATTATCTGTTACATAAGGGTGAGTTGTACAGTTGTAGTCATGATCACGTGACCAATTTTACATATTCAGAAAAAAACAAAAACTCTTACTGTCTACTGTCAAATGAAATGATGTGAAAGAAAGTGTAAATGTCACTACGAAGTTTTTAGAAGACACTTTCTCTACACATACACAACTTAACATGATAATGAAGAAAAGATTCAGATTCAGAAAACTTTATTGATCCCATAAGGCAATTCATTAGCAGCATCTCAGAGCAGTTCTCACTTCTCACACACACAAACACAAACAAATGCAAAGTGTGTCAGTCCATTACAGTCGACCAGTGGAACTCAATAATAAACTACAAATTACATCGCAAAACTTTCATAAAACTGTACCCTTAGAATTTAACAACTTAATAGCAGAGGGCACAAAAGAATTAGAGAACCGGTTGGTCTTTCGTATCGGAGCAAAAAACCGACACCCTGAAGGCATCAGGATAAAATCAGGAGCCAGATGATGGACGGGCTGAGCCAGGAGACACTTGACTTTACTCAACACTTGCTCCTCCCACAAAGACTGCAGCTCCCTCAGTTTGATCCCTGTGATTTTTGAGCAGGTTTTAACAATGTTCTGCAGTTTGTTTTTATCCTTCACAGACAAGGATTCAAACCAGCAAATAAAAGAAAAAGTAAAAAGTGTTTTCTTTTGTATAATAATAATAATAATAATATATAATAATAATAATTATTATTATTATTATTATTATTTACTTATTTATTTAATGTATTTATTATTATTATTATTTTATTTTTTTTGTATGCATGTTTAGTTAAGTCTGTCTTATTGTGGATGTGCTGGGTATCCAATCCCTTAAATTTGACAAATTATTTTAAAAAAAAGAGTAAAAAGTACCATTTGCACCGAACTAGCTCGAGTTTGTGTTTCGGAACCCTGATTTGATTGACCGTTCCATTGCACTTTCTCGAGATGACGGTCGGTTTTCCTCGAGTCTCAAGCACAATAGCATGCGCCATTAGTATCTATGGGTTTAATAAATGAATGAACTGTGAAAAGTGATTAACAATTCAAAACATAAACTATTTTGAACGGCAAAAGGTCCTCAAAACATTTAATTTTACTTTTAATTGTCGAGTAACCATATAACAGGACCTTGAAACTCATGAGTACCGAAGAAGCTCTACAGACCTTCCATAAAAGAAAAATACATGACGTTCTTAATCTCCTCTTCCGTGTCAAGTACCGGTTCACTCCATTGAAATTCTTGGTTTAAAACTTGTCGTGTTGAGGCCCATCTGTTGTGGTAATAGAATAAAAACAGCAGCGTTTAAAATTCTCTGTGTATCTTTGAGTGGAGAAAGTACATTATGTATTCAAGGACACTGTCTCAGGCTGCAATAGATTTATATCAGGTTACTATTGGAAGTGCTCCCTGTAAAACAATCACGGCCATACACCCGAGCACACAGCACTCCAGGGTCATTTGTTTATGTATTTACAAGGACCGAACCAGGGCTAGAACCGGACGAAACTACAACTAATACAAGGGTAAAACTAAAACCAAACCAGGACTAAACTAGAACTAAACAAGAACTAAACTAGGACTAAACAAGGACTAAACTGGAACTAAACAAGGGCAAAACTAGGACTAAACCAGGACTAAACTGGAACTAAACAAGGACTAAACCATAACTAAACCAGGACTATACAAGGATTTTACAAGAACTAGACTTGGACTAAACCAGGACTAAACCAAGACTAAACCAGAACTAAACTAGAACTAAACATGAACTAAACTAGAACTAAACCAGGATTAAACTAGAACTAAACAATACCTAAACCAGGGTTAAACCAGCTCTAAACAAGGACTAAACCAGGACTAAAACTGGACTGAACTAGGACTAAAATTGGACTAAACCAGGACTAAACAAGAACTAAAGAACTAAACCAGGACTAAAAAAAAAAACTAAACCAGGACTTAAAAAAAACTAAACCAGGACTAAACAAAAAAAAACTAAACCAGGACTTAAAAAAACTAAACCAGGACTAAAAAAAACTAAACCAGGACTAAATAAAAACTAAATTATGACTAAACAAGAAGTAAACTAGGACTAAAAAAGGACTAAACTAGACCTACAAAGAACTCAACCAAGACATAAAGTGGACTAAACTAGGATTTGGCCAGGACTGAAATTGTACAATAACAGGGTCTACATCTACAGGACATCTAAACCAGGACTAAACCAGGCCTAAAACTGGACTAAACTAAACAAGGCCATTCCATATCACAGAAGTCTGAGAGGGCTGGGTTATTTATAATTTGTTTATGTTGAATATATAAGGACAAAACCAGGACTAGAACTACACCAAAGCTGACCTACAAAGAACTCAACCAGGACTAAAACTGGACTTGACGATAAAAGCAAGACCATAAACTAGACCAAGGACTAAACCATGACTAAACTGGGACTAAACCAGCGCTGAACAAGGACTAAACCAGGACTAAACCAGGACTATACCAGGACTAAACAAGGAGTAAACAAGGACTGAAGTAGAACTAAACCAGGACTAAAAAAGAATGAAACAAAAACTAAACAAGGACTAAACCAGGACCAAAAACTAAGATAAAACCACGACTAAACCAGAACTAAACTAGGACTAAACAAGTACTACACCAGGACTAAACAGAAACAAAACATGAACTAAACTAAGACTAAACCAGGACCAAAAACTAAGTTAAAACCAGGACTGAACCGGGACTAAACCAGGAATAAACCAGGACTAAACTAGAACTAAACAAGGACAAAACAAGGACTAAACTAGGATTAAACCAGGACTAAACCGGGACTAAACTAGACCTACAAAGAACTGAACCAAGACTAAACCTAAATAGGATTAAAACTGAACTAGATCTAGGACTATACCAAGACCAAGAAACAGTGGGAGTAGGGAGTATTATCTGTTACAAAAGGGTGAGTTATTGTACATTGTAGGGAGTATTATCTGTTACATAAGGGTGACTTGTGTACACTTGTAGGGAGTATTTTCTGTTACATAACTGTGAGTTGTTGTACAGTTGTAGGGAGTATTATCTGTTACATAAGAGTGAGTTGTTGTACAGTTGTAGGGAGTATTATCTGTTGCATAAGGGTGAGTTGTTGTACAGTTGTAGGGAGTATTATCTGTTACATAAGGGTGAGTTGTTGTACAGTTGTAGGGAGTATTATCTGTTACATAAGGTGAGTTGTACAGTTGTAGGGAGTATTATCTGTTACATAAGGGTGAGTTGTTGTACAGTTGTAGGGAGTATTATCTGTTACATAAGGGTGAGTTGTTGTACAGTTGTAGGGAGTATTATCTGTTACATAAGGGTGAGTTGTTGTACAGTTGTAGGGAGTATTATCTGTTACATAAGGGTGAGTTGTTGTACAGTTGTAGGGAGTATTATCTGTTACATAAGGGTGAGTTGTTGTACAGTTGTAGGGAGTATTATCTGTTACATAAGGTGAGTTGTACAGTTGTAGGGAGTATTATCTGTTACATAAGGGTGAGTTGTTGTACAGTTGTAGGGAGTATTATCTGTTACATAAGGGTGAGTTGTTGTACAGTTGTAGGGAGTATTATCTGTTACATAAGGTGAGTTGTACAGTTGTAGGGAGTATTATCTGTTACATAAGGGTGAGTTGTTGTACAGTTGTAGGGAGTATTATCTGTTACATAAGTGTGAGTTGTACAGTTGTAGGGAGTATTATCTGTTACATAATACAGTTGTAGGGAGTATTATCTGTTACATAAGGGTGAGTTGTTGTACAGTTGTAGGGAGTATTATCTGTTACATAAGGGTGAGTTGTTGTACAGTTGTAGGGAGTATTATCTGTTACATAAGGGTGAGTTGTGTACAGTTGTAGGGAGTATTATCTGTTACATAAGGTGAGTTGTTGTACAGTTGTAGGGAGTATTATCTGTTACATAAGGTGAGTTGTACAGTTGTAGGGAGTATTATCTGTTCCATAAGGGTGAGTTGTTGTACAGTTGTAGGGAGTATTATCTGTTACATAAGGGTGAGTTGTTGTAGAGTTGTAGGGAGTATTATCTGTTACATAAGGTGAGTTGTTGTAGAGTTGTAGGGAGTATTATCTGTTACATAAGGTGAGTTGTTGTAGAGTTGTAGGGAGTATTATCTGTTACATAAGGTGAGTTGTACAGTTGTAGGGAGTATTATCTGTTTACATAAGGTGAGTGAGTTGTACAGTTGTAGGGAGTATTATCTGTTACATAAGGTGAGTTGTTGTACAGTTGTAGGGAGTATTATCTGTTACATAAGGTGAGTTGTACAGTTGTAGGGAGTATTATCTGTTACATAAGGGTGAGTTGTTGTACAGTTTGTAGGGAGTATTATCTGTTACATAAGGGTGAGTTGTTGTACAGTTGTAGGGAGTATTATCTGTTACATAAGGTGAGTTGTTGTACAGTTGTAGGGAGTATTATCTGTTACATAAGGATGAGTTGTTGTACAGTTGTAGGGAGTATTATCTGTTACATAAGGGTGAGTTGTTGTACAGTTGTAGGGAGTATTATCTGTTACATAAGGGTGAGTTGTTGTACAGTTGTAGGGAGTATTATCTGTTACATAAGCGTGAGTTGTACAGTTGTAGGGAGTATTATCTGTTACACATAAGGTGAGTTGTTGTACAGTTGTAGGGAGTATTATCTGTTACATAAGGTGAGTTGTACAGTTGTAGGGAGTATTATCTGTTACATAAGGTGAGTTGTTGTACAGTTGTAGGGAGTATTATCTGTTACATAAGGTGAGTTGTTGTACAGTTGTAGGGAGTATTATCTGTTACGTAAGGTGAGTTTGTACAGTTGTAGGGAGTATTATCTGTTACGTAAGGTGAGTTGTACAGTTGTAGGGAGTATTATCTGTTACATAAGGGTGAGTTGTTGTACAGTTGTAGGGAGTATTATCTGTTACATAAGGGTGAGTTGTACAGTTGTAGGGAGTATTATCTGTTACATAAGGGTGAGTTGTTGTACAGTTGTAGGGAGTATTATCTGTTACATAAGGGTGAGTTTTTTATAAATCTGATCTGATTTAGTGACTTCAGTGAGTAGATAAAAACAGGTCTAAACCAGAACTTAACCAGGATTACAAGTTTCTATTTTGACTCATGAATGAACTAAAACTAAAACTAAACAAACTGAACCAATCCGGTCTTTTTCATTAGATAAATTCAGCCTAAACTCCAGCCCCACCTGCTCGCTGCTCTTCAAAAGCTGCCTCTGGAATAAATTCTCACACCGACGTTTCTAAACCTGCTTTTGATGTGCTCACAGCGAACACACAACGCACTGATGCTTTATACATGAATCATTTTCCCGATAATGTTGTGGACTTACCCCCGTGTAAAGTCAGACTGTGATAGAAGCATGGAAAATGGAACAGTAAAACAGTTTATCTGCACCTTTATGTAAAAAATAAACAATCGTTAATCATGTTTTAATGTTATGTAGCTATTAGGTAGAATTAAAATATACCCTACTTTTTTTTATATAGAAGCTCTTTGTGAAGCAGTTCCCAGTTTAGCCTTACTTACACTGCTGCTCATCAGTTTGCCAGCAGAGTCCTTGCTTTTTAAAGAATTGCTTCATTTTCATTTCTGCTTTTTACCTGTTTACTATATTTCCTCTTCATTATTGCAAATTATAATGAAATGTTAGCAGAAGGTAATTGCTTTTCGTTGTTTTTAAAATTGTACCATGCAAGTCTCTCGATAAAAAGTTTGCCATCTACCAGTCTGCTTGGAGATGTTACCGTTTTACCCAGATTGGTCCATGACAGATAAGTTTAATAAGAATGATTCATCAGTCGGTTTCACTTTGTAGAAACCGTCTGACCTCGCAGTGTTAGAATTCGTTCTTTCGACAGTAGGTGGGTACTTTTTATCATTTAACCAATCGCTGCTGTTTGGTCGTCATGTATATAATGAGCTGCTAATGGAGCTAACTGATATATTAAGCTTTTCCCAAATCCCTTAGGAAGAAGGACAATAACGTCTTTCCCCTTGATAAAATTCTCCAAACATTCTTTTTGTTCCAGCTTTAAATCCTCGATCTTGGGAATCGTTGACAACACTGAATATATGACTCTTCGATGATTGGCTGGTGCCTGAACTTGCACTTCTGGGGTTTTTGCAAACTGTCTATTGTATTCTAATTCCTGATGTAGTCGCTGGAGAGAAATTAAACTGAGCGGAGGCACTAAGTGGCGCCAGCCTAGGTAAAGTTTAATGCCATACTCTGGAACATTCTCCTATGAAACAAGCAGGTGGTAGACTATGGATGCACCAATAAGATAGTGGTATTAGATATTGATACCAAAACCAGTATCCCATTTTGGTCTATAAAATGGCTAATAGACGATTTACTTGTCAACACTGACCCAAAACATCGAATAATATTAATAATAAAGTTGTATTTTTACAGAGCTGTTCTGTGATTAAAAACACATTTGGATAATTGTAATCTTATGCTGACTCAGTTTAAAGGAAATAAAGGAGGAGGTGGGGGACTTGTAAGTCGTGACTTGGACTCGAGTCAGACTTGAGTCACTATTTTAAGGACTTGAGACTTAACTTGATGAAATGGACTAAGACTTGGGACTTGACTTGGGCTTGACGGTCAGTGACTTGGGACTTGACTCGGACTTGAGGACTTTTAAATCTGAATTCATTCTATTCTGACCGTAATGATTCATACTAAGATCTTGTCACGTCTGTAATGCGCCTCTAACGGGGCTAACTGGTATATTAAGGTTTTCCCAAACCCCGTAGGAAGAAGGACAATAATGTCTTTCCCCTTGATAAAACTGACCAAACATTCTATTTTTTCTGGCTTTAAATCCTCGATCTCGGGAACGGTTGATGACACAGAATGTCACGCTCTTCGCTGATAGGCTGGTGCCCGAACTTGCACACCAGAAAAGTTCCGTTTGACATTGCTTGTAAATTGTGACAAAGCAGCGCAAAGGTGTCCAGAAGCGTTTAAGAGCCCGAGCGGAGCACCACGCGTTCTATTTAAACGTGTATCTGAGCGTAACAAGCTGCGTCCGTGAGATACCTTTGCGCGTGAGGATCGCGTCACGTCTGAAAGAGCTGAAGTCGGCACTAAAAACATTTGGGTTCAGACTCTCTCCGACAGCAGGTGCTTTATGTTCATTTCCTTCACTATTCACTTCGCTGATTAATGACTCCACACAGAACGGAGGTGCCAGCGAGCGCAGAGGGCCTTGAGGAATGGACCCAAACGCTTTAATGAGAAAGACTGCCAATTTAAACCACTGCAAAGCTCTGGAAATACTGCTTATGTATTTGGGCTTTGAAGTTGTCTTATCACACTCACATGCAAATCATCATCTATAGAGAGATCCGCACCGTGTATACATTTGAATAATCTTTTTCAATGGCTTCCACACAACTCACAACAACAAGATACGGTAGGGTAGTTTTTATTTGCAAAATAAATACTGAAATATATTCATCTCATTCATAGTACCCACAATGAGTCTTTACACACAAAGATATAGAAGGTTATAGTAAAAAGGTTTTGTGTGAAAGTGGAGTTTTTGCAAGGGCTTACGTGGAAAAATGCAAAGTTTAGCAAAAGATGGTGTCAAAAGTGCACACAGCAATGAGGAATATAGATACTGGTCAAATATATCACGTTTTATAGTGAACGCTGCAAAAATGTATGGGTTAAAAAGACTTGAATTCAAAATAAATACCTTGATTTGAGTTGAATTTCATATTTTTGGTTGATTTCGTAGAACGTTTTTTGATGAATTTGATGAATTTCTGTGCTGAATATGCCTGGAATTTGTCAGGATTTCAGATGGAAGGTTGTGGCCAATATAACTGGATAAAATGGACAAAAACTAAATTCACAAATGTGAAGCATTTTTTCTTATGCTTCGAAATCTGTTCAACTGACAACAAATGTATAGTTGCATTACATATTTTGGATTTCTGAGCTGAAAATGCCTGGAATTTGTCAAGATTTCAGATGGAAGGTTGTGGACAAGATGGACAAAAAGAAAATTCACAAATGTTGAACCATATATATAATTTTTTATAGGTTCACAATTTTTTCTTATGCTTCGAAGTTTTTTCAACTGATGACAAATGTATAGTGGCATTACGTATTTTTTGGGATGATTTCAAAGGACCTTTTTGATGACTTGATGAATTCAATGAATTTCTGTGTTGAATATGCATGGAATTTGTCAGGATTTCTGATGGAAGGTTGTAGCCAATATAACTAAAAATTCACAAATGTTGAACCTTATATATGAATTATTTTTAGGTTGAGCATTTTTTCTTTCACTTCGAAGTCTATTCAACTGACAAATGTATAGTTGCATTACATATTTTTGGGCTGATTTCAAAGGATCTTTTTTATCTAATTTGATGAATTTGATGAATTTCTGTGCTGAATATGCCTAGAATTTGTCAGGATTTCTGATGGAAGGTTGTGGCCAATATAACTAAACAAAATGGACAAAAAGAAATTTCACAAATGTTGAACCATATATATAATTTTTTATAGGTTCACCATTTTTTCTTACGCTTCAAAGTTTTTTCAACTGACGACAAATGTATAGTTGCATAATATACTTTTGGGCTGATTTCAAAGGACCTTTTTTATCTAACTTGATGAATTTGATAAATTTCTGAACTGAATATGTCTGGAATTTGTCAGGATTTCAGATGGAAGGTTGTGGCCAAAATGGACAAAAAGAAAATTCACAAATGTCGAACCTTATATATAAATTCCTTTAGGTCCACCATTTTTTCTTACGCTTCGAAGTCTATTCAACTGACAACAAATGTATAGTGGCATAATATACTTTTGGACTGATTTCAAAGGACCTTTTTTATCTAACTTGATGAACTGGATGAATTTCTGCACTGAATATTCCCCGAATTTGTCAGGATTTCCGATGGAAGGTTGTGGCCAATATAACTGGACAAAATGGACAAAAAGAAATTTCACAAATGTTGAACCTGAACATTTGTGAATCATTTTTTTTAGGTCCACAATTTTTTTTTTACATTTCGAAGTCTATTTAACTGATGACAAATGTATAGTTGGATAGTCCGAATATTTTTAAGAATCACTTTTTGATATTGCAATTAAATATTTATACATCCTCGTATAAAGTTGCATTCATGGTCTATTCATTGATTATGTAAAAATCAATTGAAGATCAGATAAAATAATCAACGCACTGTTTTTTGAAATCATTTTGAAACAACTCACGTAATGTTATTGCTCAAAGTCTTTTCAAATAACACCGATAATCAAGTCCCTAGTTGAGGAAAACTGAATAAATAAACCTTCCTTTGTTAATTTGTGCTAACAGAGAACGCATTATATCTAAACTACTTCTAATGACTCCAATTATGATCTGAATTCAAATCATTTTAATACACCAGATGTTTCACTAGGTGTTATTTTTTGCAACGTCGTAGCAGATGTGTCACAGTGTTGATTTGAAAGCGGAATTGTCCAACGCAAAAGCCGACAAAAGCTGTGCACAGAAGGGTAGGGCCCACATGTCATGCATAAATGATAAGCACTATAACAAACGGGGCCATAAACACGTCCACTGGATGGCTTGGCTCCTAAATTACCCCCTGGTTCATTAGCGCGCGCAGTTCTTTAGTAAAACACTGTTCAACTTGGGTAAACTCGTCCATGTGGGTGTATGGAAAAAAACAACAGGGGGAGAAGGATTGTCTCGTAGGGAAAAAATACACACATTTTACAAAAAGCGACCTCCCTGAAATTCCAAATCCAAAAGGGAAAATAATCAAACAAAAAAAACGAAAAGAATGCAATTTATTTGGAATCACGCATTGCAAAAAAATATTATCTTGAATGAGTTTAAAAGACTTGAATTCAGAATTATACAATACTGAGTAAATGCAACTAGTTTTGTTAATTCAAGTGTTTAATTGGTAGGTATGTGTGGGATGTGAGAAACTGACTCTCACAGCATCAATTTGAACATTTTCTCAGAGTTTATATGAGTCAAATCTGTTCTAGAGTTAATTTAACATTTTTGGAAATGTTAATTAAGTAACACTGGACCAAAGTTCCTGTTTAACCCCCAAATCAAGATTTATATTTATGTTTTGAGAGTAAACGAGTAACACTTTGTAAGGTTATCCTGATTTAGCTAAACAAAACACAGAGGTGTTTTATTTTTACACTTTATTTTAGTCCATTTAAAATGAAATTATGAACAAAACTGGTTCAAACTGGTCTACTCTCGTGGGAGTTTGAAGTGGTGGGTGGAGCCAAATTAACAGTAAGGGAAGTTGATTTAACACTAAAGGACGTTGAAGTAACACTAAGGGTAGTTAAATTAACACCAAAGGAAGATGAATTAACACTAAGGAAAGTTGAATTAACACTAAGGAAAGTTGAATTAACACTAAAGAAAGTTGTATTAACATTAAGGAAAGTTGAATTAACACTAGGGGAAGTTGAATTAACACTAAAGGAGGTTGAATTAACACTAAAGATAGTTCAATGAACACAATGGGAAGTTGAAATAACACTAGGGAAAGATAAATTAACTTCAATCATATCAACTATGGCAAATAACCCCAACTTAAACCCCCATTTAACTTTCAAAAAGTTAAAATAACTTTTTTTGTGTTAAAAACAACTCTGAAATATTTTCACCCTTATCCCAAATACAATTATTGGATTGTGGCATTTCATGTTTTTTGAGTTTTGGTGACTTAATAATACAGTTTTCTTAGTCCACTGGTATAAGAGAAAATGGCTACTTTGGTCAAAATTATCTTTTGATGAATCTCAAAATCATCTAATCTCGTGAATACTACTAAAACAAGAAAATGAATTCAAGTGTTTTCAACTCAAAGATTTGAGATTTGAGAGTCATTTTTTACAGTGTGTTGTGATTCCAGATGAGCGTGTCCTTTAAAAACACAGTTCATCATTGTGCTATCGCTCGTGTGTGCATATTCAGCCCTCACTGTAAACACGGAGCTGCCTCTGGAAGCTGGTCTTCTGCCTCGCGACATAGACGTTTCTGGTAAACACTTGGATCACAAACAGGAGGGGGCCTGAGAAAGGACAGGGGCTGGATCTCAGAGTGACCGACAGGGCTTGACCTTAACGCTATCGCCAAATAGAGCTGAGTTCAGTTTGTAAAACGTTCAGTTCCAGTAGCCACTTCAGACAGCTGGGTTTTTTGCATTTAATTTACAAGCTGAAGAACGTGATGTTTCAGCAAGAATTATCACCAAAAATTATGATCTAAAAATAGAAAAATATACTCACTTTCTATATTGTGCATTTCATTTAAAAAGTCAGAAAATGTTATGCTAATTTGTTTTTAAATTTAATTAAATGACAGTGACAATATATTTATTTATTTTATATATATAGTATATATATATATATATATATATATATATATATATATATATATATTTTTTTTTTTTTTAAAGAAACAAATCTAGATTCAGAAATAATGTAATATCTTTCCATGTTATTGTTAAGTTGGGTCAAAGCAAAATTTCGTACATATTTAGTTAACAGGGTTCCCACAGTTATGGAAATTCTGAAAAAGTAATGGAAATTGAAAATGCTATTTTCCAGGCCTGGAAAAGTCATGGAATTTTGTTAATTCAATGAAAGTTTTGGAAAAGTCATGGAATTTTAGTATCTCTTTCACACAACTACAGCGTTCTGTTAAATTCTCATTAGGCCATTATGATAATTTGCGAATGTTTATGCCTTTTATTTAAAGAGACAACAATAAATGCACTGAAAATAGGGATGTAACAATATCCAAATCTCTCAGTATGATATTATTACGATATGCATCTCATGATACAATATTTAATGCGATATTTTGAAGAGGCTAATATAATTGTAGATAGGACACTTTTTTGTTTTTAAAATACTCTGACAAGATTTTGGTGTGAATTATTTCCGTCATAATCCCAAGAATTCAAGTAGAAAACATCTCTCTTCATGTTGCCTGCGCTGAAATGAATCATGGGATATGTAGTTCCCAATGTTTATAAGCTGTTGCTACTATAAAACCTGCATTTAAGCAAAGAAACTTGTGATTTGATATATTGTGACAGCCCACGATATTACTGAGAGACTTTTGACGATACGATATGACAATATTTTGGTTATTGTTACATCCCTAACTGACAGTATTTTGAATGTTAGCTATAACTATAATCCCAAACCATAAGGTGAGTGGAAAGGGTTAACATTTCATATTTATCTAAAGGTATGATCAATTCTAAACACGTAAGTGCCGTAAAATCATGGAAAATTCACTTTAGGTCATGAACAAATCATGGAAAAGTTTTGAAATTTACTCAGTGAAAAAGCGTGGGAACCCTTAGTTAATCTACTTAAAATGAATGCTTTCAATTTGCTTAAAGTATCAAGATGTAAAAGATTATATAATACTTTTTAATTTAGTTTTAGTGAAAGGTCTTCTAATCCTTACGCACCATCACATTCTGAAGTAGCCATGAAAGTCTTCCACACTTTTGCCCAGCCAGTTGGTAAAAACAGTTAACGCCAAGCCCCGGTTTAGATCACCACGTTACGTCACAGTCACACCAACGAAGTTATAAACGTAAAGGTGTTGTTGTTGCTATCGCTGACGAAGTTGATCTGACACTCCTCCAGTCTGGCAATGTCCCCGAGATCCAGCTGCGAAAGCAACTGCGTAGGGTCAGTGTTCGTGGTCAGGATTTTCTGTTTGTTATTTACACTTTTCACCTCCTCTTCCTCACTCTCCTCCTCTTCTTCGGTGATGGAACAGAGTCGCGTCGTACTCCCCGGATTTTCGGCCGGCGGTCTGTAGTGACACTGTCCGTTTAGCAGCCTCCTTAACGGCATCAGGGGGACCGCGTCTTCGCCCAGGAGCTGTTGCTGCACGTGCCGAAAATCGCTTTGTCGTTTTAATCTTTTGAATTCGCTGAAGGCCGAAGTAGCGTGATGGTACAAGCTCATGGAGATCGCCTGGGCCTTCTCCGACTTGCTCACCAAAACCGCGTGGCACCTCAAAACAACCGCCATGTTTTTGACTTGGTGTCTGTAAATCCACGCGAGGATTTTGGGTCGGCACGGGTCGGCGGCGCAGTACGTAATTCTGTTCAAGGAATAAAGATGGATCGGTTTCTTTTTCCCCGATTTATCCGCGCTCATCCGAATCCCGTGCGCGCCAACTGTTAACCTCATCTTGATGCTCTGTTCTCCAAAGTTGCTCCTCGCCCAGATTTTGGCCACCGCCTCTTGCGTACAACCGTCTCCCTTCGCTGTTATGGTGACCACGCTTCCCAAATACCTCACGTTGTAAACCGGCTCCTCCTTGTTAAGTTCTACCTTCTGTCTTTTCGTGTGGAAGATGTTGCCGACCCATTCGAAGGGGCAGTCGGGCAGCAGGTCCGGACATGAGCGAAGGAGCGACGAGAGGATGGAGTGGTACGTCAGTCCAGCTCCTAAGCTCTTGGGTTTGTTTTTGCTCTCCTCCTCCGTCAAAACAAACTTATTCCGTTTCCAGGGCAACATTCCGAGGGCTGAGTTGGAGCGGTTCGCCCCCTCTCCTCTTCTCTACCGCGGAAAACTCACAAAAACACGGTCAAAAGCTGAGGAACGCCAAAGAGAGAAAGAGGATGCACGAGAAACACCACGCTGGTTTGCCGGAGCTCACTGACTGAATGCTCCGAGCTTTCCGCCGTTCCCTTGCGCTCTCGCTCCTCCCTCTCTCCCCTCTCTCCTCCGTGTTGTTTCCTCTCTTCCTCTCCTCTTCCTCCTCCTCTCCTCTGTGCCGTCTGCATCGTGCCGCGCCGATCCGAGCTGGAGCCAAAGCCCGGCGCTCCATCCCCCCCCTTCCCTCCTCCCTTCCTCTATTCCTCCTTCTTCCCCAACTCCTCTTGTTTTGCTTCCAAATCAGACAAAAAGAATTCAAGACTAGAGCGGACATTCCGACGGTAACCTATGGTAACTAGAATGTAAAGTGGCCATGTTTTGACTGTAGTTTCAACTCAAGAACGCTGTGACCAAAAAGGGAGCTGCACTTGTTTTCGATTTATTCCGTTGAGTAATTTCGAACGTCTGGTAAACAAAATCCTACCTCAGTGTTTCTCAACAAGCTCCTTCAGGTGGCACTTGAACAGCTCTTATGCGCATTTCCATAATTTCGAGTTTATTTTATCCACTTGATGATATAGCTCTAATCTTTTACTCTTTATGTTATAATTTGCACATTTTAAATCGCAATATTCACCTGTGATGACTTCATTAAAGAAATAAATCCACTGACTTCCACGTTAGAGAACGACAGTCCCCAATGAGAGATGACGTCGTAATAAATGTCATCAAAAGAAAAGAGTCTGCAACTTCGATGGATCGCTACAGATTGTGTTTCGTTTTGTTTTTTTAGTTTTTGTTGCACCAAAATGACTACACAACGCTGCAAAATCTTGTGTCCCATCATTTCCCACCACTTAAGAAAATAAAATTGGAAAACAAAGTACAATACCGGTCGAAAGTTTTAGAACACCACAGTTTTAATGTTGACCAAAACGTGTTCCAAACTTTTGGTTCATGAAAGTGTCCACCTTTGGCAGATATAACAGCTGAACACACTCGTGGCTCGTTCTTTTTACAACAGAAATCAAATATTGTTCAGAAAGTTCTTCCCAAGTCTGTCGCAGAAGTTTCCATAAATGTGTGGCACTTGTAGGTTGCTTCACTCTTCTGTCCAGTTCATCCCAAACCAGCTCCATGGGGTTTTAGTCTGGACACTGTGCTGCTGACACTCCAGGTTTTCAAGGTTTACCATCTTGTTCTTTTTTCCTGAGGTAGATATAGATAGATACAGCGATATTGTCAGCATGCTTTATGTTTAGGCTTTAAAATCATCAGATAGAGAACGTTAAATGTGCAAAGTTTCTCAAACACAACTAAAACAACTCCTCTACATCATTGTTTTGGAGTTGCACTTTTAATCCGTTTCTTTAAAAAAATATGTTTGAACTTAATAGCTGCGTGTAAATCAAATAAAAATGTAAAACGCCTATCCTTCTTCTTAAAAGTCGTGTCTCCAGCTCTATTCTTATAAATGAAAGTGAGTATATTATAAAAGCAGCACTTTGTAACACAATCAGACCACTGCACGCTGTCTGCATCCAGTCATATTTTATCAATCACAAACCCCGAACAAAGAGCTGTGTAATTGTCACGACTGACTGTGCACTGCTTGTCCACGCCTGTGTGACTCTTCCATCTGAAATAACTGATCTAAAACTGTGCACGTCTGATAATTCATGCATGTGAATACTAGTGATGTGTGAAGGGTTTGGGAGAGAGAGGGATAGTTACATTTAAAGGACTTGTAGACAGTTTACCCACACTAGAGGTAAATATGTCTTTCTCCAGTACAGATATATTGTTTAACAGTGATCCCCAATGTTTTTTTTTTCTCTCTATTAAGGTTTATTTGTACTATATTGACTCTGCAAAAGGTAAAGCGCCCAAATGACCCAAAATAAAGAAGCAATGCTGACAGACGTACTATTTAAGCTAAAATACCGACTATTTTCTTCATGAAAAATGTGCAGAAGGTAAGAGCTTTGTGCATGTGTGGACTGGGAAGATAATCTGTTTTTTTTCAGTTTTAGATTTTGTGTTTAAATGAAGAATGGAAAAAACGGATAACGGCCGTTTCCCGTTTATGTGACTTCTGTGACTGTGATGCCGGACTTTTGCGCTGTATACGGACTGAACCAGGACTGATCCAGGTCCGGGACTAGACTGGGACCAGACTGGGACCAGAGCGGGACCAAGGCGGACTCCAAGCTTTGACTCCGAGCCTCCACGGGGTCCAAGCCTCAGCTTCAAGCTCTGGTTCTGCCGTGGGCTCTGAGCCTTCGGTCTGGTCCCAGTCTGGTCCCGGCCTGGTCTCAGTCTCAGTCCCGGTCTGGTCCTAGTCTGGTCCTGGTATGAAAAGCGATTTATAAATAACATTTGATTGATTGATTTGACTGTGTACTGTCTGGTCTGAAGAGTCCAAGTATCAGGAAGTGCATGATTAGAATGCTAATTTGTAGATTTAATAAGACAGCAAAACTCCACTCTGATCTCTGTAAGCCGTGAAATGCTCTAATAAACTCGTCACGGTGAATAATTAGGATGCTCAGAATGCAAAAGGCAATTAAGGAATCAATCAAAACAGTATAAAATGAACTAGTTCTGTTTTTTCCACGTTTTAAGACAGTAAAAATTTGATCCAGCCCCCTGCTTCTCTCCAAATGCTTTAATTCTAAAAAGTACAGTACATGACTAGTACCACCTGTCTCCCTTAAGCACCGGAAATGAGTCTGAAAACCTTTCTCTTTAAAGGTGACTCTGTTTCATCGGTGCAACACTTATTCAACAAAGTGGAAAGCAGAAAAAAAGAAACATCAGCCTGACTTTAGCGTTATGTCATCTGGTTCTTACAAAGCTCCTGCGCTGCCAGAGCTAAGTAATTGTGTGTAATTATCATCACATTTTCAGCTATTTGAGGAGCAGCGGAGGTGGAGTCATCACTTACCTGGAGACCTGTGCCGGCTCGGGCTTCTGCTGTCTGACTAAAAGGAATGACTAACAGCGTGACTACACAAAAGTGCTTTAAAATAAAAATGACGCGAGGAACAAAACAATATATGCCTGGAGTGTTTGTCGAGATGGAACAGACACAGCGTCTCTTTGTTTTTCTAGTCATTTTACCTGCAGAACACAAAAATATGATGGTAGAAATTCAATCATTCAAAAGGAGAATGCAAACTCTTAGAAAAAGGTCTGATATCAGTGTTGTATAATACTGTTATGAACTGTCAATCAAGCGCACTTATACATTTTGTTAGGCATAGTATAAAAATGTTTGGAACAAGTCAAAAACATGTCTGGACTTGTGTTTTGTTTCATTCACACATTTTTGAGGTTCCATCTTGGCGTGCGCCCGCTGCTGTGATGGAGCCTGCCAGGTGGTTGGCGACCAGTCACATCACATCACTGAGGTTTGTGCAGCCAAAAGCAAAGCACCCAAATGACCCAAAACAAACAAGTGACACCGACAAACGTACTAGTTTAGCTAAAATACAGACTAGTTTGTATATAGGGCTGTGCAAAAATATCTAAATATTGAAAAAAAAAGAGAAATTAATTAATTATGATCTGTAATTAATTAATCTAATTAATCTCTTTTTAATCTCACCTAAAAATTGTTGAGAAAAGCCATAAACTTGAGGTATTTTCATTTAAATTCATTATTACATTATTGTGGCAGATCAAAAGACTGATATAGAACAAAAAGTGACTTTATAAAGTCATTTATTGTTTAACAAACTTTAACAGATGCAGTCACTTACATTCCACAGTATCATCATTATTATTACTATTACTAATCTGCAGTGTTGGGAAGGTGACTTTTAAAATGTAATCCCCTACAGATTACAGATTACATATCCCAAAATGTAGTTTGTAACGGAATCCATTTAATTACTTAAGGTGAGTGACGCAATCTGAATACTTTGGATTACTTGATATTGTCATGCTTTTAAAAACTACATGAATGTACCAACTGCATCCTGCAAATGCATGTTTGTTGTCTTCAAATTGGCTGTTGAGCCCAAGTCTCCATGAATAAGCAACTGTTTGCTGTAAAGTAGCAAAGACGAGGAAATCTGAACATTAAGATGTTTTGTTTACTTAAAGACAATAAAAAGTCCAGTCTTTCCTTAACCATATAAAAAATATTATTGATAGAGAAATGCTTTCTATATGAGATCACTGGTTTTAGTCCTGGTTTAGTCCTAGTTTTAGTTCTGGTTTTAGTTCTGGTTTAGTCCTAATTTAGTGCTGGTTTAGTCCTAGTTTTAGTTCTGGTTTAAGTCCTAATTTAGTCTTGGTTTAGTCCTGGACTGGTTTAGTCCTTGTTTTAGTTTTGGTGTTAGTTCTGGTTTAGAAGTGTACAGGAGGAAGTGTGGTTTACGCCGCGTACACGAGAAATCACAGTCCACACGCGGCGCACGAGACGGCGGTGTCCGCGCAGTAACTACGGAAGGAAACGTGGTCTGCACGTTCTCAGGTTGATGACGATGATGAAGGTGTGTGTTTGTGTTTGTGTGTGTTTGTGTTTGTGTGCGTGTCCCCTCGTGTCTCAGGGTCACTATAGGACAGTAGTGCAGACATCATGAGCCTAGGCAGGTTGTTTTCACCAGTGCCAGTAGCTCCGGTTTGACATTAAAGTTGTAGGCGATTTTATATGTTATTTTCTTTTATATTTCACGTCGGGAGAAGAATTTCCAAGACACGAATGCGTTTTTACCTGTGCACTGCTGCCTCTGTTCTACTGACTCTTCCACCTCGTCCACTGTGTGACTGACGCCGCCAACGTTAACATGACGTTTACATCGCTCTTACTGCCGCTCTGTGTGGGTTTCCAGCAATGAGTGGAATTACCGAAATAAAAAAAATTATAATTTTTTTTTTTGTATGTGTTGTTATCCCCACAACACATAAAAACAGATTTTATAATAAGGCAACTTGCATACAGAAACAGTAAAGTTAGAGATTAACGCGATTAAACAACATAATGTGCTAAATATGACCGTAATTAATTAATCGCAATTAACGTGATAATTTGACACCCCTAGTTTAGGTTACGTTTATATGATGATGGTCTGAACAGAAGACACAAAAGTGGTGTTGCGTCTTTACTTTTTATTCCGCGTTTAGACGAACATTTTCAGGAGGAAATTTGTGTGCATATGGTAACGCAAAAGTATGTGGAATTCGATGATGACTCTAGGTGGTGATGTATTTGATGTGAATGCGTACGTGATGTGAGTTTTGGGTCTTGGGCAGTGTAGATGGAAACACAGTGGAGCGTATTCAGCTTTTCCAGATTTTTTTTCAGATTTTTGCATTTTTAAGCCCCAAAAATGCTGTCACCATCTAAACCAAAGGCATAAAATATTTTGTCAATTTTACCCACAAGCATTCTCGTCTAAACAGGCCCTGAATGTGATGATACAGTATCAATATCAGAGCCTGCTTTATAATATTATATATTATATAATATTGATATATTGACAAGAGTATTTTTTGGTATATTTTACTAAATAATTTTTCTTACAGCTACAGTTTTGTTGCTTGTTTAGAGGAAGGAAACTTGTTTATGCGACACATTTGACATTTTCACTGTTTTGATGATTAAAATGTTTGTGTTTCATATGAACTTTGCACAAGAATTGGTTTAACAAAGACTTTTAGTATCACAGCCATGATTTAGCCTTTATTTTTATTGAACCGTATTGAATCGATTTGAAATATATGTATTGAACAGAAAGTGCTATGTATCGAGGTATGTATGGTATGGTGGCCTATGTATCGAGGTATGTATGGTATGGTGGCCTATGTATCGAGGTATGTATGGTATCGGCAACTTCTTAATGATACCAGCCCTATTTGTATATGAGAAAAAAAAGGTAAGCCTTTGTGCATTTGTGGATGGGGAAGATGCCTGTGCTTTTCTCTCAACTGGATGTAACTAAAATTTAGATTTTTTGACCAATCAGAGTCAAATAATCGTCATGACGCTCTGCATTTTCCAATCGCTTTCGGTGAGAACTGTTCCAGATTGATAATGTGTAGAGCTCAATTCAAAGTGACACATATCAATCTGCTGTGAGTCAGGTTAAAACAAAACAAAGATCAGAAAATCTCGTAACATGTGCCCTTTAATGTTGTGAAATATTGTCCTTCTGTTTCCTTGTGTTGACATAAATACATTTTTGCAGGGTGCATGTGTTTCTCTGAGTTTGAGTGCTACACGGAGTGGCAGGTGCACACACAGGGCAGGGGAGTGGGCGGACCTGCTCCATGTGACTGAGCTGGCACATGAACGACAGAGGAAGCAGAGGATGGATGGTAACCGCGGGCAACAACAACCAGAACTCTCAAAATATGGGCATGTAAACAAACAAAAGAACAGCGAGCCAGAGGAGAGGACGGAGAGGCTTTTCAATCTGCTCCACTGAACAAATGTGTAAAACTAGGACATATTTACACACACTTAGAAACAGTTTGAACTTGGAATGAAATGCTTGCTCACTAAACACAAGGTTGTCCATTTAAATTTTGCAAAAGTACAAAAATGTTGTAGTTGTTCCTTTAGGCAAGACTTTTTAACCACTTTGCCTTCTCCTGAAACAAAAGCAGAACAGTGGAACCTAAGAGCCTCAGCATAAAAGTTTATACTGGTCTATATGATTAAAAGTCATAAACTAGTATGTACTTGAATGTGCACTCTTCCTCATGTGAGATTTTAAAGGTGTTCTATGTAACTTTTCTGGTTGTGAGTCCATCACCTGCTTGTCTCCATGGAAATATTATTGCCTTGTCTGGAATGTTCCACAGTATTGTATGAAAATTAAAAATACATTCTTAAAGGAACTAAACACTAAATCAGCATTATGTTGCTACTAAACTGTGTATGTTGAATAGTTTTGTAGTACAAACTAGATATATCTGCAGCTTTGTCATCAAAAATGCATAAAAACTGTGTGTTCTGACTTATCTGAATCAATTTTGAGTCAGATAGTTCAAAGAACGATTTTAAAACATCAAGCAAAAAAGTATAAATCAAAATACCAAATAAAAAAAAAATCAAACAAAAAAAGTAAAATAAAATAAAATAAATACATTTGCAATCTAATTATTTGTGCAACCCTGTAAAATATCTGTCTTTGCCTCTTTCGAAACATTTTGTTTTTATTCTGCGTCTTTCTCAGTTTTGTTTGATGCCATTTTCTTTGGTTCGGATTCCAGTCCTAAGAGTGATGTGTGGGCCTTGTATTTGTTGCGGAAGTGGTTTGTAGATTAATACGGCTTTTTTTTTTTTTACAAATTGCAGTGTATTTCTGCCACCCTCCCATGTGACAATGAACTAAAGCTGCTACAACGATGATGCGGCAGATACACCTATGATGCGTTTGACGTAGCAGAAAACACTTCACACCCGCCCTCTCCCCCACTCCACCGCCTCCACCCCGCATCGGCTGACAATTCCCACATGAACACTCAAACAAAAGCGACTGCAAAATCTCATTGTTCTCCACTGCAGTGTACATGATATAATAAGTTTATCTACTAGAGTTTATTAATACTTTACCAATCAGTAATGTTCAGCTGATGTGGACGCGGTGCTTGAGCTTCGTGCTCCTCAAAGTCCTCGTCCGATTCTGGGTCCAACACATGCGGCTGAACGCGCTGTATCTCCATGATGAATAAAAGTTTATTTCTACCACTATCAGGGTGCACGTCTGTCTCCCCCTCCCTCCCTGAGATGGGCGGAGGAAGGGCGGCTCACTCAGAGCCTACGTCACGTTTGGAGGGCGGAGCCTGTGTTTTCTCAGGACGGGCGGGGGGAGGAGCAATAGTCGGTCTTTCATAGTTCCTGGTCTGTGACGCCTCCAAGAAATCAGTAAGATTTCATAACTATTGTGTAATGGATGTTCCAAAACCCAAATTGTGCTTGTTTATGTGCAGAAGACACAATGTGAAAAGAGTTATTTTACATGAGATGGGCACTTTAAATCATATTACTTTTTCATTCAATGGCAATTGATACAAAAATGAAAATGTAATTAATGAACAGGCTCTACATTTGATTAAGTCTGAAATCTAAGTGTTCACGATAAAACACTGGAGTCTATAACTTGCATTGCTTCCATAAAATCCAAATTGTCAGTTCACCCCATTTTCACCTCATGGATAACTACCGCGCCGCTACAGGCCCACAAAAAGTTCTTTCCAAATTTAATTAAAACAATGATTATTAAAAACTGAACGGATACACGGATTTTCCCCTTTTCCTGCTTCATTTCATCAGCCTCATTTGTCCCTAAAGCGGGGTATACAGCAGCGTTCCACCCGGATTAGCCCATTTGCTAAATTTACATGCATAAAAAGTCCCTCTCTGCTGCTGCGGGAGAGTCTGGATTCACTGGGCCCTGTGAGCCATTAGACGAGCTGTCCATCTCTGCAGGGACCAACCTTAAAGCCGAGGTTAAGTTTCAATAAAGAATGACACATGTTCAAAAATGCAACGTTCACACTTTACTGGTTGATTTTTAACGGTTCTGTTCCCGATTTCTGTCTGTGTTACGCAAAATGTGTCTTGCCCCAGTCCAGATTTAGAATTGTATAAGCAGCTCCAAATATATCTGCTGCGAACGGTCTGTGTCCAGTTCTAAAGCCATTTATTGTCTGAGAATCAGGAAGTACTCATTAGCTTGTTAGATGGGTTTAGCTTTACCCTGACGGCAAAACTCCACTCTGGTCTCTGAGAGTTGTGTTAAATTATTGACTCTTGTGAGCTTCAGGGTACGTTTAAACCAGGGGTGTCAAACTCATTTTGGTTCGGGGGCCGTATCCAACCTACTTTGATCCCAAAGGGGCCGGATCAGAAATCTCATGGCATATAAACCCCAAAAATAACAATAAGTTCAAATATTTGTGCAGAGAAACACAAATGGGCCCGGACAAGCAGAAGTAAACAGCAAGGCCAAAAATTCAAGTGAATGCATCTGATATAAAAATGTATTGAACAGATACATATGTACTCTCGTTTATGAAACTGTTGACCTTTTTTCTGTACCATTTTTGGTTCTAAAGTTCCATACGTTTTAAACAGACCATGTATGAAACATGGAACAAAAATTATTTCCCAAATTTCACAGACCTGAAAATCATGTCAATAAATGGATGTATTTCATCATATCTTGTGTTATTCCATCTTTGAACTGTTGAAGAAGGTACATGATTTTTTTTTTTTTAAATGTATTTAAAATGATAAAAATTTGCTTGGAAGGACTGACATATTTTATAGAAATAGTTTTCTTTCATTTTGAAGTAATATTAAAGTATTCAGAAGAAAAAAGCGACAAATGATGTAAAATCCTTCACCTTCTACTTGTTTGTACAATTTTCCCTCCGTTACTTTTCCCTTCGTTACCATGATCTTTCTTAATAAAAAATCTCATTAGTCAAAAAGTAAGAGGTTTTTCAACCTAATCTTGTACCATATGGTAGAAAACTATATGAAGCAAATATTCAAACCAGTTTGTTAAGGATATGGAAGTGAGAACCAAGAGTTATCACTGTTTGTATTAAAGGTCTTGGAGGGCCGGATCAGGCCCCCGGGCCGTATGTTTGACACCCCTGGTTTAAATAATGACAGTCTGAACAGAAGAAGTGAGGTCGTGTCTTCACTTTTTATTCATTATATTATATTATATTAGACAAGTGTTTTTGGGAGGAAATCTGTGTCCATACGATTGGTTATGCATGCCATCTGACATGTTTGTTTCTGTGCACTGTATGTATGTGATGTAAACGTGGACGCGACGTGAGCAGATCTGATCAGAGTTTTGCATCTTTGACACTGTAGATGGAAATGTAACGGCGGAGTGTATTCAACTTATTCACTCTGGAGGGTGGTTCCAGAGTTTGGCGTTTTTAAGCCCCAAAAACGCAGTCACAGTCTAAATGAAAGGCACTTCCAATAAAATGTTTTGACGTTTTTACCCGCAAGCGTTCTCATGTAAACAGACCCTTAAGCCATGTTAGAATGTCGTTACCTCCTCAAAAACAGACCTGGAGTTTCCGTTTCATTCACACGTGTTTGAGTAATCCTTTATTCTGTCTGTCTACATCTCCAGAGCTCAAAATGTTCCACCTTGTCAAGAATTTTCAAGTTAAAAGCTACATTTTATTCTTTGTTGAATAGAGCTTGATCATTCAAGGGCTGAAATCATCAAAATGATTCTAGTGACTGTGCAAGAAGTTTAAAAACACAGTGAGGCAGTTCCTGTATTACAACATGACATTTCAAGGAGTGTTTTCTGTTTGAGAGAGGAACTCAGCCTATAGAGTTTTTTTTTAATTTTGTTTATTTGTATTTATTCAATGTTTTACCAGGTAAGTCAATTCAGAACACCTTCTCATTTGCAGTAATGACCTGGCTAAGAGGCAGAATAAAACTAGCCAGGCTGTCTCCAACAACTAGGTCAGAAAGAGGAACACACTGGACGGTTTGCAAGAACCCCGGAAGTTGTAGACCGTGCACCGGCCAAGCAGCTGCGAAGCCATGACCTCAAACTCAAGCGCCTGTCTGGATCCCTTTTGTGGAACAGCACAACAGTAAACAAAGCGTCGAGATGGACGTAGATGAAGACAAACATTCTGTGTTGGCAACGATTCCCGAGATCGATCGTTTAAAGCCGGAACAAAGAGAATGTTTGGTGAATTTTATCAGGAGGAAAGATGTTATTGTCCTTCTTCCTACGGGATTTGGTGCATTACATAAGTCACAACCAAACAGCAGTGATTGGTTAAATGAAAAAAGTACCCACCTAATGCTGTGAGGTCAGATGGTTTCTACGAAGTGAAACCAGCTGATGAATCAGGCTTTAATAAAACAGAAGCACAAAGAGAAAACACTCACACATGAATCAAAACATGAAACATTTGCAGATTAAGATTAAAGATTTAAAAAGTGTTACCACATGCTTTTAACACATATAAAAGTGTTAAAAGCATGTGCAATGATCCTGTAAAATACTCTGGACTGAGTTTTGAAAAGTCAACAGAGGTAAAAAAAAATGAACGAAGTTTTAAAGTCTGTTGCAGGTGTGTCCAGTCACTTGCACAGACTGTATAAAAAAGTGGAATAAGAGAGTGTGACATCACCCACAGCTTTCAGCGCCACTCAAAAGAAGCTTGAGATGCTCATGGTTACAGGAGCGAATGTGGAGTCAGGCTCTGTATTATGAATAGGGTTTTTTTGAAGGACAAAATAGCAAAGAAAAAAGAAAAAAACAGCACCATGTAGAGCTGGTTAATACAAACATTTTAAGACCAAAATGAAAGAGGCTCACTGTAGAGCAGGGGGGTCCAAACTTTTTTCATCAAGGGCCACTTGTGTAAACACAGATGAAGCAGAGGGCCGATCGAGGGCTGTAGATTGGTGCTCAATACAGTGAATAATTGAATTATGTACATGTTTAACACATTAGAATGAGCCATCAGTGTTTATTTTTTGGGCCAATTCACCTGGAAGTCTGATGGCCGAGAAAAATTTGTCTGAGGGCCACATTTGTCCCCTGGGCCATAGTTTGGACATGCCTGATATAGAGAGAGGGACAGCAATATTCTAAAGCAAGTCAATGGGAGCCAGGAGGAGCCGCATGTGATCTTCCTATTTGAAATGCAGCGTCAAGAGTGTTAGCTGTGTCCATATATATTTACAGTCTATGGTCAGTTGCTGCAGAGAACTGACATGAGGAGTGTACAAAAGCTGTGTGGGCTTTAGGGATGATCGGGGTCATGCGTCTGTTGGAGTGCAGTGAGCGTCTAGAGCTGTGGATGTGCAGGAGTGAGCTGAGGGAGGACGCAGTTTTACCAGTTAAACCTTTGTAAATAAACAATAACCAGTGGGTTTATCTGCGGGTGAGGAGAGAGGAACACTTCAGGGAGTAAAGTGCACACTGATGTGTAGTAAACAGTGCACCTGTGACAAAGCAGATGGCTCTGTGGTAAATCACGTCGAGCTTATGGAGCAGGGTTTTTGATGCAGATCTATAAACTAAATCTCCTTATTCAATGAGCAGTATGTGGAGGGATTGGTTGTTAAATATATGAATGAAACAAAACACAACTACAGGTCTTTTTTTTTTTTGGACGAGGAAACAACATTATAACATAGATCAGAAAATAGTGTAATATGGGCCCTTTAAAATGAACCTGTTCAGTTTTGCATCTTTTAAGAAAGTAAAAATCAGGTGCAGTGCCTTTAAAGCCAAGGTTAAGGAGTCTGTCACTTTCAATCATGACTGAAATTAGTTATAAGATGCAACACTCTCAGACTTTGCTGGTTTATTTTTAACTTTTGTTTGGCAATTTGTTCAGAGTGCGTTTGAAGTTGAATTTCAAGCAGGTAGAGACTCCAGCAATGTGAGGAGTAAGAAAGATGGTGGTGATGAAGAGGAGGAGAGGGAGAGGCTGAGGAGGCTGATGGTTTTGCTGCTGCTGTGAAGTGATGAGTTTAAAGGTTGTATGAAGGATTTTCCAAGGAAAGAGAAATACAGCGACTGTTCTTTTTCAAATGTTGTGCATGCGTGACAACCCTCTTCCACAGCTCCCGAAGTAGAAACACCTCCTCCCACCTCCTCCTTACGCTAGAAATCCTGCTTGTTTTACAGTTGGTACACATTCAGAATTGCAGAACGAATTGCTGTTGAAGTTTCCTGTCCAGAAGTCATTTAGCAAAAAACGCGTCAGTCTTTATAAACTTCGTTGGCTTCAGTTGCGCCATCGCTGGAAGGAATCTCTAAGAATCGCCTTAATTTGTCTTCGCTCTTTTCTCCTTCTCTTCTTCTTTCAGCGACCTCAAAAACTGACTTTCTTTTGCGGTGAACTAGTCGTGGATTTGTCAGCTTTCTCCTGGAGACAGCCTGGAAAGAGTCTTAAAGAGAGTCTAGGAGAGTTAAAACAGTTCACAGACATGTGTCTTTATTGGCTCAAGCAGGTACAGGTCTCTGATTCAAGTTGATTATGTGATTCAGCCACACAGCATCTCTCCACGTCACCCCCCTCGTTACAGTAGGGCAGGTAGCTTTATACTCGACCATCTTGTCAAATATTAACTTGTTGATTTAGCGTGTACAGCAGGAAAATTTACAGTAAGGTTGACCGGGTACATGTTGTCATGGTTGGTACATGCCAATGGGTCCAAATCCGCCCTTTTTCTGCCTCGTAGACCTTCCAAAGTTCACAACCCATTGACACTTCAAAGTCCAGACATAGCACATCATGTCAAGGGACACTGAATAACTTCTATATAGGCGAGTTTCATTGTTGACAAAAGCGCACGTTGTATGCTGAGAATTATTTTGGTTGGTGGCAAGAAACACTAATTCAACATGACGGACAGAGGGAGAAAGCACGTAAAGGGTATTGATCCTGGTTATTTCTCCACTCTAACGGCAGAGGACCCAAGACCATTTGACCAGAAATTGGTCATAAGCATCGATGGAGCCAAATCACCCTTTTCAACCCCGACAGAGCCTGGACCAAACCACATTTCTGGTCGGAATCGCCAACTACCTGGACAAATATTCACTTGGGCGATATCCACAATGACTTGGTGGAAACTCCTGGGCCATTCACAGCAGAAAAGATGAAAACCTCCAAGAGTCTCGATGTGTTGTTGAACTTGTTGGAGTCCACGGTTTGTTAGGATCTTCTTCTACGTTTGCTCTGTGAATGTTTGAAAGTCGTTTAATTCACCGTTAGCGGTTCTTTTCACTCAGAATACGAAAAAGACATTTTCCTTCTTCCGTGCTTCTATTTGTGCATCCGATAATGCAGCAGGAATTTACCATTATCGGGGATAAATATGCGAGGTTATGCACTGTGTTTGACGCTATCGTGTTTCTTGCCTCCGACCAAAATATTTCCCAGCATGCAACGCGGGTTTTTAATAACAATGACATCAGCTGAAACTCGCCTATATTGCATGGTGAATTAAAATGAATGAAACATTAAAAACACAGAGAATAATTCTCACAGATTCTTGCCTCCATCGCAACAAACTTTGTGTTAACTGCGAGGAATCTATAATTTGAAAAAGCCTCTAGGAACCGTTACGTTGGATGAGTAAACAACGTCTTGCGTATGTGGAATGTGAGAGGCGAACGTAAACCACATTATCCCAGCGCACCTGCAAGTCAGTTACGCTGGAATCATAGGGAGTTTGACTGACAACCTGACAGCCAATAGATAACGAGGTAGCCTTGTTTTCTATTGGCTGATGTTTAGCTGCCCCACCATGTCCACAGTCGATTGGATTTATTTTATTTGATCATCAAAATTAGTCTGATTCATCAGCCGGTTTCACTTTGTGGAAACCGTCTGACCTCGCAGCATTAGGATTCGTTCACTCGACAGTAGGCAAGTACTTTTTTTATCCAGTCGCTGCTATTTGGTCGTCACGTATGTAATGCGCCGCTAACAGGGCTAACTGGTATATTAAGCTTTTCCAAAATCCTGGAGGAAGAAGGACAATAATGTCTTTCCCCTTGATAAAATTCACCAAACATTCTCTTTGTTCCGGCTTTAAATCCTCGATTTTGGGAATCGTTGCCAACACAGAATGTCTGGCTCTTTGCTGATTGGCTGGTGCCCGAACTCGCACTTCCAGGGTTTTTGCAAACTGTCTGGTGTATTCCAATTCCTGACCTAGGTGCTGGAGAGAAATGAAATTGAGTGGAGGGAGGTCAGGAGTGTCAAACTCATTTTCACCAAGGGTCACATTTGGATCATGTTTGTCATCAAAGGGCCGGTCGTAAAGTTAAGACTGCAACTGTTACAAAACTGTAAAAGTCTGTATTAGATTTTTCATTTCACATTTATTAATTTTGTTTATTTTAATTAAGTAGAGCTTTACTTTTAATTTTATTGGATATGTTTAATTTGTATTGTGCAGCACTTAGGAAACTGTTTTGTTTATGAAATGTGCTGTAGAAATAAAGTGGATTGGATTTGATTTAAAGGTTTAAGTTAAAACATTCACATTACTCCTTCAGTAGTGTTCATGAAAATAACCGTCCTTCTGCATCAGTTTTTCTTCTTCATTTCTGAGGAAATTTGATGAGTTTTCTTGGCCTCTCTAGTGGCGAGATGCAGTCACTTCACGGGAAACAACTGCGGTGCATTGTGGGAGATGTAGTAGCGGCACAGAGTCACAACATAATAATAAATGATATCGTTTAACCCCCCGTGGGCCACATGAAATGGCTTGGCGGGCCTGGCTACATGATAAATACAAGACTGTTGCATCTCAGTAATGCTATATGGAACTTTCATAGACAATTTGACACAAAAAAATCCCCCATACCGCCTTAAATGGTAGGTGGAAAGAGGGGAGAGGGAGTGCATTCATTAGAGGTGAGTGGTTTGAGAGCCAAGAGTGACAGAACAGTGTGTTTCCAGCACACATGTATTACTTATGTTGAAGCTGTGGTGGTTTTAAAGGTTGTATGGAGGATTTTTTTTTGTTTCAAATTGTCAATGATAGATTATAGAGGTGCAGTAGCCTTGTAATTATGATGACCAAAAAAAAGAGAATAAAAATTCATCAACTCTGGATGTTGTGGGGCCAGTTAAACATTTGCCAATAGATAACGACACTGCCTCATTATCTGTTAGCTGACAGGCTGTCAATCAATCTCCCTACGTTTCTAGGGTAACTGACTTGCCGTTACGTGGTTTACATACGCCTGTCACGCAGTCCACAGATGCACAGACGCTGTTTACTCCACCAACGCAACAGTTCTTAGCAGATTTTTTGACCTATATCTTCCTCGCAGTTCGCACAAAGTTTGTTGCGATGGCGACAAGAATCCAGGAGCAGTTCGCCGCAAAAGAAAGTCAGTTTTTGAGATTGCTGAAAGAAGAAGACAAGGGGAAAAGCAGCGAAGCCAAACTAAGGTGATTCTTGTAGATTCATTCCAGCGATGGCGCAACTGAAGAAGACGAAGAGTCTAAAGACTGACACATTGGTCCACAAATTACTCCTGGACAGGAAACTTCTGCTTATTATGAAAATGTACTTTTTTTTTTATTTCCAAGAGCTAGACAAACGTTTTTCAGGACACGAATGTGATATCCTATGTCTGAAAACGTAATTTTCAATGCAAAGAAAGAGTCCGCTTGCTGCTGCGTGTTGTAGTAGTAGCTTCATTCGCACTGAATCTCCCCTCACCCTTCTCTGCACCCCTTCCTGCTCCTCTCCCCGCTCCCCGTTTCACTCTTCTCCCTGCTCCTCACTTCTTTTCTGCGCACGGAATCTCTGCGCACCCCCTCCCCCCGCTCCTCACTTCTCTGCCTTGCCTAACCAACACTGTAGTTAGTTGTTTACAAGTCATGTGCAGCGATGAGGACTTTCTGGCATAAGGAGGAGGAGGGAGGAGGCGTTTCTACGTAGGGAGCTGTGGGGGAGCCTTTTCGTACCAAATAAACTCAGCCATACTGTGAACATGAAGCTGTCCATCGTATATCGACTGGGACGTCCTTGTGCCTTTCTGTCAATTTGTTTCCATGGCAACACTGCATGAGTGACCGGACGTGCTGACGGGTTCGAGGGCAAATAAACAAAGCATTAAAGATTCCCCTTGTGCGTATGGTCCATCAGTGAAAGGACGTCATTGGGTCGCACTTAAAGGAGCTGTGCTCTGGTTGAAAAATACAGTGCCCACACCTGCACGAAGAGGAGCTGTAGCTTTTAAAATCCACAAAGAAGCCCACAGATGTATCTTAGGTTCAAGTAACGATCACAAATTACCTTTTCATTTTTATAAAAATAGCTGTAGAGAAAAATCCCGTCTGTCTTACTTGCAAATTGTGAGATTTATTAGGACAAACCGTGCAACGTTTCAGCACTAGGCCTTCGACAGGCAAACAACGAAGTTCTCATTCTTTTGTAAAAATAACTGTAAAATGTATTTATCTGGTGTATGAAACAATATGTTAGATGTTTGACATCTAACACTCTTCTATTTCATTTTGACTTGTTAATCAGTTCAGAATTTGAGTTTGAGTTGAGTTGGTATTGAATGTTGAGTATTGATATTGGCAGATAGTGATACTGGAACCGATATATTGCCTATCCCTAGTACTAACCAAGCCTCGGGGTTTCAAAATGACCGTCCATTCAAGTCAAAGGGCCGAGCTCAATGGTGCATGAGTCCAGATTTGCCTTTAGCTCAGCGAGGTTCTTCCGGTGACTGTGGGCTGATGGAGCATGTGCAGTAGTGCTCTTTTCTCCTGCGGGCCCACGCCAAAGCACATGAGCGCATGCATGGAGCGTGGTCTTGTGTATCACGTGATCGCTTTGACCAATCAGAGCAAGAGGAACTAGAGTGGAGCTGGAGCGAATGATTATAAAGCCTTTTTTAAGACAACTAAAGGATTTTGAGCTGAGAAAAAGTGTATGATCTAAAAATAGATAAAAATCCCCACAAAATCCAACATTTTTGAAAGTTGTAGGTCCCTGTCAGACGGACACGAGCAGTTTGTGATTACATTGAGCTCTATGAGAAAAATCCTGCCTCGGGCAAGGGGATTTTTTCCTCTGAAGTACCAGTGAGTATCACTACGTCAACTGGAGGCAGCTACACCCTCCAGTTATTTGAGTAGATCCATGGTACTTGCATATTACCATAAAGTACACTTTTAAAGACCATGTGATTTCCATCCTATTAACATGTAATAACTGTATTGTAAAGTGATTTTTAATATAGTAGTAGTAGCAAAAACTGTCGTGTCTTTAGACGAGTCCACATTGCCTAGTATAAAAGTGGTGTGTGAGTGAATGATGATGGTGGTCAAAGGGGCTGATCAGTCTGTGGCTACAATAGAAGCTTGCCTCTAGTGAGTGTAGAGTGAATGAATAATGCTTTGGGTGTCTTGAAAGGTTCTATATAGATCCTATGATTAATGAATTAAAGAATGAATTAATTAGGACCAGACTAAGTTTAGACCAGGACCAAACCAGGACCAAACCCGGACCAGAGTTCAAATGAGCATTTAGGGAACAGCATTTTCCCAGTGTTGCTGTCGGTTCAGTCACACGAGGAGCAGCTGCAGCTTTCACCCCGACAGTAGAGATGGATTTTTTGTTTATCAGTAAAGCGGATGCGCCACAGCCTGAGTGCAGAAAGCGCCGCTGTCTGTACGATTCAACATGAAGTTTGCAATACTAGAGCTGTTGTCAGCACTAAAACAGTTTATTGCTGTGTGATAAAATAAGTTCTGATGCTAAATGCACATTCGTGAGTGGGATACGTCTTCATGAGCTGTACCTGTTAAATGCAGGTGAGTGTAAATGACGAGAAGAAGCGTCTCAAACTTCCAAACATCCACTCATACCTGATCAATGCACCTATCCCCGCCCCTGAGAGAGTCTGAAATCTGCTGAAATCCTCCAAGACACTGACATGATACAGACAGGACAGTGGCTCTTTCTGCAGGAGACATGCGCAGTAGAGAGCCAATTAAGAGTCTGATAATCTCTTTGTATTCTTTTTTGTTTTGTCTTGTTTCGATGACGCATGTGGCCAGATTTTTCCGCTAAATACTGCAGGCTCTTTATGGTGTGTTTAGCCGGGTTTTCGCCTGGAACACTAAAGAAATCTGGGACCCTTTTGAACGAAGTTAAATAAAAGCACACGCCGTTCACAGACACCAGAATGAACACACTGAGTTCGTTCATCAGGCAGTAATGCAATGCGTTCAGTTCACATTTGCCCAAAATACGAGCGCGTTCATGAACTAACGTTTAATGAGCACGTCCAGGTACAACAGCGGCCTTGGCAGTATGCAGAGGAGGTTCTTTCTCATCAGACTAAATGACAGGTGAGAGCTGCTTTAGCGCTCGCGTCTCCTGCTGCTCGTCTGATCAGAGCTCCACTTCACCCACGTCACACTTTACACAGGAACACCACTCACGGCTTTTAGATTAGGATATTTTTAGGCTCTTCGTAATGATTTTAGACACTTCACATGGACATGGATACACAAACACAGCTTAATATGACGCACAAAAAGATTCCAGAAGTGTTTTTAACAGCGTCAACGTACCACAAAGATCTAAAACTGAATAATTCTTTCAAAACTAGACGCATCTGATGTAAATTTCCACACATTTTGCCCTGTATGTCGAAAATCATGTACAGAATAAACCGACGGACATTGGTTTTCTGGTGGAGAATCTGCCAACTGCTTGTTACTGTGGTGATTTTAGTGCTTTGCTTGTAATGTTCCACAGTATGGCATTAAATTATATCTCCGTGGAGTCGAGTGGGGGCCGCTAAGTTACAGGCCGGAGCTGCGGAGAGCGAGCCCACGCATGATTCTTAAGGTACGTTTTAATGAAAGCAATAAAACACGTCCGTTTGAGATTTTAAATGCAAGTTCAACGCCGTACTCTGGAACATTCCCGGCCCAGCAATCACGTCGTCATGGAGACAAGCAGAGCACGTTCTAAGATCAGCAGCTTGTGGTGTGTTTGTGCTGATGTGGTCACCCTGAGAGCAGAGCCAGTGTCGTAGGTTAGTCCTTTATCTACTGTACCAGACTGCAATAAAAAGAAATGTGCTTTTTAAATCGTGCACCAAAAACTAAACTCAAAGTACCAGATACTTTTCTAGGAGCATACTTTTACTCCTACTTTATCCTACTAGTAACAGTACCCTTATTTCAGTAAAAGTTTTGGTTTCTCTTCTCACTGTGAGTAAGTCTAAAAGTGACAAAAACTTTATGTGACAATATGAAAAGATTTGAACATTTGTGTTTCTTGCAGCTCCTTCAGATAAGATTTTATTTTTCTCATTCTTGTAACTATCTTTTGAAAATATTAGATTTTTCCCCTCTGTTCAATATTTTATCCTTCATATTTTAAAACCAAGACCAAACCTGGACTAAACCACTACTAAACCAGGACTAAACCACGACTAAACCAGAACTAAACCACTACTAAACCAGGACTAAACCAGGACTAAACCAGGACTAAACCAGGACTAAACCAGGACTAAACCTGGACTAAACCTGGACTAAACCTGGACTAAACCAGGACTGAACCAAGACTAAACCAGAACTAAACCACTACTACTAAACCACTACTAAACCACTACTAAACCAGGACTAAACCAAGACTAAACCAGAACTAAACCAAGACTAAACCAGGACTAAACCAGGACTAAACCAGGACTAAACCTGGACTAAACCAAACTAGATTTTGTTTTTCATTTTTTAATATTTTGTCCTTCCAATATTCCTACTTGTGTAGTAATATTCCCAAATATTTTTGTTACTCTTACTTGAGTCATTTTTTGGACCACTGCTTTGTACTTCTACTTGAGTTATAGTATTTAGGAGTAACACTACTCTTACTTCAGTCATTTCTTGGATCACTACTTTGTACTTCTACTTAAATAATAGTATTTGTAATATTATTTTGAAGTAATGTTACTCTTACCTCTCACTTGAGTAACTTCTTGGACCTTGTACTTCTACTTGAGTAATATTATTCTGAAGTATCATTGCTTATAGTTGAGTATCATTTTTGTCTGCTCTTAGCACCTCTGCAAGTCACCAACAGAAACTGAATGAAATGAAAGAAATAAAGAACGGTCCATTTCTATTGAAGCTTTTTTCATTCATGTTCAGCAGTTTGTTCTTGGAATATTTTTCTCTTTGCAGAGCGGAAAAGTGTTGAATGATAGAATTTGTGAATGCGTCAGAGCGCCCAGAATGACAAATGACGCACAACTCACTTCCTCTCCTTCTGTTTGAAAGAGTTTGGGGTTAAAATGATGTGTCTGCTGCATTACCTTTATGAATAAATCCTCCTCCTGTCAGCTCTGTCAGATTTAAGAACAATCTGCAATCTGTGAAATATACTTTCTGCACATTAAAGATCCATAATTATGCAAACAGACTCTTGTGAGCTCATAGCTTATAATGTTGTTATGTCCTCAAAAACGTACAAACAGTTGTGTTTTGTTTCATTCACACATGTTTGAGAAATTCTTTTGTTGTAGACTGACACTACATCACAAATCACAATGTGGAATGGAGTATTTGAAGCTGTGGAGATGTAAACAGACTAATAATGAAGAGTTACTCAAACATTTTTACACATTTTAAACCTCGGAAGAGTAAATTTTTCATAATATCGACCTTTAAATGTTATTGTACATTATTATACATTTATAACCTGCATGTGGTGTTTAGTCTGAAACCTGGACTAAACCAAACTACTTAGTCGTTTCAATTCCATCATCTGTAGATCAGATGTTACATTCTGACAGTTACTCTTTAATTATATAAGTCTTACTTGAGTACACATTTTCCCATGTATATATATATATATATATAGTTGAACAGAGTGATGAAGGAGCGAGTGAGCCTCATCAATAACATGTGAAAGAATAACAGAGTAGAAGAGTGTTCTCAAAGGTCTGTCTGAGCCTTCAGCGACAGAAAACATGATGTCACTGTCACCAGGCGCCAAATATTATTCAAGGTTTCACTTTCTTAGACTTTCTTTATACACTTGACAGTGTGTTTTTCACACTGTTGAGATCCAACTTTAAAACCAGGACTAAACCAGGAATAAATCAGGACTGAACAGGACTAAACGCACAATAAACCAGGACTAAACCAAACTAAATAATCTTTCATTGTTTAATATTTTGTCTTTCCAAGTACATTTACACATGCATCTATTTTTTGCCCTGTAATTTGTATTTGAGAAATGATCAGATGCAGATTTGTACACGGTTATGTGTCCAGATCAATTCATTTTTCCAGAATTATTACAACTAACCAATCCCAATCTTGAATGAAACGAAATAAAATGTTCTAAATTAGGTTAAATTAAGTCAGTTAGCCAATTAGTAAATCCATTTAAACACGTCAGAAGTACTTCAATCCAGACGGTTGTGACGTGAGTAGCCTGTGGTGTTTTTGTACAGTACGTGGCTGTGCTCCTCATCATCATGCAGAGGTATGTGATGAAATTCATATTCGTGTTTCTCTTCTCGCAGACGGCCCTGAAATTGAGCACATCATTACAGGTGGAACATTTGTGCTGTCTGCCGCCGAGAACTGGGTCATGCAGGATTCATCGCTCGGCTCGGTCCTTCCCCAAACATGCATTTTTAAAACTCTGCTCATGTTTGATTTTCAGTCTTTTTCTCTCTTTCGGGCGGCAATTTGAAATGATGCAAAAGGATAAAAACATTTGTAAAGGTGGTCTGTGGTTTTTAGCGCTCTGGGTGGTTCACTTTGGAAAGCTGCTCTACTTTTTAACACCGCCGCAGTCGACAGAAACAGGTTTGTAACTTGTCTGCTGGAGTCTCCGTCAATCCGAGTATCATTCGTTCATTCGTTTTTCAATATAAAACCAAAAATAAGAAAACGAAAAAAACAACAGTTTTCTTCGTTATTTGTCTCCAAAACCAAAATAAAAAAACGGAAAACGATTCGTTTTTTCAGTTTTCAATTTTGTGTTTAAATGAAGAATGGAAAAAACGGATAACGGCCTGTTTCCCGTTTACGTGACTTCAGTGACTGTGATGCCGAACTTTGCACCAGCATACGGACTGAACCAGGACTGATCCAGGTCTGAGACCAGAGCGGGAACAGAGCGGGACCAGAGGGGGACCAGAGCGGGACCAGAGTGGGACCAGAGCGGGACCAGAGTGGAACTGAGACCGGGACCAGCGGTCCGAGCGGTTCCGTGTCATCATCTGTGCGCTGGTTCCGTGTGGGAAAGTGAGAATGTTCTGTGGACTACAGGTCTGGACGGGCTGCTCCAGTCCTCCACGCTCCAGAACCGCGGCTGGTTCCGAGGTGGAGCAAAGCATCAAACTGACGCTTTCACACCAACGAAAACGAACTGAACTAAGAGCTTTTGGTTCAAATGGACCAGGTCCAGGACCAGACCGGGACCAGAGCACTACTGAGACTGGGACCAGACCGGGACCAGAGCGCTACTGAGACCGAGACAAGACCGGGACCAGACCGGGACCAGACCGGAGGCTCAGAGCCCACAGTAGGACCGGAGCTCGAAGATGAGGCTCGGACCCCGCGGAGGCTCAGAGTCAAAGCTTGGAGTCCACCCTGGTCCCGGTCTCTGTCCCGCTCTGGTCCCGCTCTGGTCCCGGTCTGGTGCCGGTCTGTCCTGGTCTCAGTCCCGCTCTGGTCCCGGTCTGGTGCCGGTCTGTCCTGGTCTCAGTCCCGCTCTGGTCCTGGTCTGGTCTCGGACCTGGATCAGTCCTGGTTCAGTCCGTACGCGGTGCAAAATTCCGGCATCGCAGTCACAGAAGTCATGTAAATGGAAAACGGTCTGTTTTTTCCATTCTTTATTTAAACACAAAATCAAAAACTGAAAAAACGAATCATCCGTTTTTTCATTTTGGTTTTGGAGACAAATAGTGAAGAAAACTGTTGTTTTTTCGTTTTCTTATTTTTGGTTTTATATTGAAAAACAAATGAACGAATGACACATGGATTACGGTCAAGCCCTTGTCTCTGTGGAGATGTGCCTAGAATGTTCCACAGTGTGTCCATAAACTCATGAATCTCCATAGAGACTTGCGAGCCAAATTACAGGTTAGATTTGTGGAGAGGCGACGCCATTCGCAGCGACAATGAATATTATTTATGAGCACTTAAACACCTGGAGTTGAATAAATGTAAGACAGATGAGTACTCTGGACAATTTAAACCAAAGTATTAGTATCGCCATGGAGACAGATAGGTTGTAGGCCCTCTCCAGAAAAGTTACTCAGTGCACCTTCAAACTTTACAGCCAAAATTAAAAGGACACCGTTTTCTGATTTGTGTTGTGATGTTGTTTCCTTATCACAATTAATCCTTTACTCCATTAGTCCTGGTTTGTCCTTGGTTTAGTCCTGTTTGAGTCCTGGTTCAGTCTTAGATTATTGCATGTTTAGTCCTTGGTTTAGTCCTGGTTTAGTCCTGGTTTTAGTCCAGGTTTAGTCCAGGATAAGTCCAAGTTTAGTCCTGGTTTATTGCATGTTTAGTCCTGTTTTAGTTCAGGTTTAGTCCTGGATTAGTCCTGGTTTATTGCAAGTTAAATCCTTGGTTTAATCCTGGTTTAGTCCCGGTTCAGTCTTAGTTTATTGCATGTTTAGTCCTGGATTAGTCCAAGTTTAGTCCTGGTTTAGTCCAGGTTTATTCTAGGTTTAGTCCAAGTTTAGTCCTGGTTTAGTCTTGGTTTAGTTCTGTTTTAGTCCTGGTTTATTGCAAGTTTAGTCCTGGTTTAGTCCAGGTTTAGTCCCAGTTAAGTCCTGGTTTAGTCCTGGTTTAGTCCTTGGTCTTTTACCTTTTAGTTTCAGTTCTAGTTTAAGTTCCAGGGTCGTACTTGGAGGAGTTTAGCCCGTACCTTTTTGTTTGCACTTTGGGATTTAAGTTCTTTAAGTGTGATTGCTTGGTAGCACTTTCTGTTTTCTTCTGGGTCGTCTAAAGTCGTCTAAAGTCGTCCTTGTTTGGTTTATTTGTAACATTTATTTCTGTTTTCCAGATTTGGTTTCATCACCCAGAGACTGCAATTTTATGAATTTTGACCATTTTATCATTTTACCCTCCACCTGGCTCCTTTTATAGAACAAATGATTTTACATTTCTACTTTTACTTTACGTTTTTAGTCTTTTAATGAATTTTAATTATACGTTTAAGTCACGTGCCTGTGCTTTCTATTTTACATACTTATCTGTGGCCTTGGTCATTCTAGGTGTTTTATTTAATTATCTATTTTATAGAAATTATGATGTCTTTGGCAAGAAAATGTGTTCTTTTGAAGTGGGCACTTATCCCGCACTTACCTACACTGGACTTATGGTTATCATCAACAATTCCCCTGGAAAAACTGACTTATGAATGAAATGGAAAACAAGATATGTTCTGGAAAATATGGACACCTGTACACATATACTTAAATATGTCTTTTATTTTATTTTTATTTTTTTATGCATTTGTTATGGGTGTGTGCTTGAGTGTGTGCGTTTATGTGTATGTATGGACATGTATGTAATTTGTATTTTGTTTGCATCATTATTAATGTAATTATTGTTACTTTATTTTGATTATTATTTTCTGGTCAATATTACTGTTAGTTACTATTGTATTTATATTTTATCATTATTTTTATTATTATTATTTTATTTTATTATTTTTTTTCAGTGTCTGTTAAGGGTGGGTGTGGGGAGGAGGGGTTTAAATGTGGCATTTGTATATTTGTACATCTTGTGGCATTATTGTGTGGCTGTAAGACCACAATAGAGGCTTTGCACCGTCACGTGACCCTATAGCAACGGTACCTACGCCGCACACTATGTCACTGACTTCAGCAGCATCGGAGAAACATGGGCAGGTTTTGTTGTGTATTTGGTTGTTCTAGACGCTCTGAAAGGGATAAAACAATGTCTTCGTTTCTTCACTGTTCCTCTGGAAATGACTCATCAGGATCAAACAAGGGAATTATCGAAAAAAAGACAAGAATTATGTCTAGAGAACATAAACCATGAAGAGATTTCCTGTGGTACCATCAAGACACACTCACGTCACTTTCATCAAGGTATTTGCTATTTAAATTGTTTCATAGTTTATTTAATGAGAGAAGCACATTTACTGAACTAAAATGTAAAAAGAAAACATTTGCAGTGTGAGTGGCAGTAGAAACTGGATCTTCCAGCGCACATATAAACATGTCACTCGTCGTAGGACCAGTGTTTTCTTTATTGTCTTGTTTATCCACAACTATGTCTTCTAGAATTAATCGCTTTTTGTGAGCTGATCTTTCTAACGTTCGCGAGGATCTTTTCATGGTCGATTCTTTCGAGGTTCGGCTCACAGACTCTTCGACTCGTGCGTCATGTTGATCATAAGAGCCCAGTGTGGGTTCGTAAAGTAGCGCGGGTTTTCCTCGATAAATTAATGACATTTTAGTTCACTAAATGTGCTTCTTTCATTAAATAAGCTATGAAACAATTTAAACAGCAAATACCTTGATGAAACTTCGGGTGTCTTGATGGTACCATAGGAAATCTCTTCGCGGTTTATTTTGTCTAGACATAATCCGTGTCTTTTTTTCGATAATTCCCTTGTTTGAGCTCCTGATGAGTCATTTCCAGAGGAATAGTGAAGAAACTAATCGTTTAATCCCTTTCAGAGCATCTAGAACAGGGGTCTCAAACTCAAATTACCCGGGGGCCACATTAGATAAAGTTTGAGTGAGGCTGGGCCGCATTGATTATTCGATAAATAGCAGCTGCACGAAAAAAAAAAACGCCGTATGTGCACCGCCGCAAAAAATCCTTCCGAGGGCCGCAGTTGGCCCCCGGGCCGCGAGTCTGAGACCCCTGGTCTAGAACAACCAAATAGACAACAAAACTTGCCCATGTTTTTCCGATGCTGTTGAAGTCAATGACATAGTGTGCCCGGTGTCATGGCGGCGTAGGTACCGCTGCTATAGGGGTCACATGACAATAAAAATAAAATATATATTAAAAAAAAAAGAAATAAAAAGGGCACCTAAGGTCACACATGTAAACACACTCATTGTTTTTCAGCACAATAAACACCACAAAATCTGAAAAAATCATGATTATATTTCATCTGTTTTTAGTTAAAAAGTGTCATACTCTTCGTTTTATCTGTCACTTAAATGTAACAGTATTTTTTGTGTGTATCTTTCAAATCGCACTCGTCTATAACCCTTTAATTTTACAGTGCAGCCTCCTCGCAAAGATAATGACTAGTGCTATAATATGGCAGTAAAAATAGGAAAAATGTTGTACAGCACAGCTAATTATGAGTAACAGCAGGTTTGACAGAGGCAGCAGATGTGGTCCGCCCCTGTGTTTGTGCTGTGTCTGTGCTTTTCCCCTGTTTAGTGCTTTTCGGGGGTGTTTCAACGACGCGCACCCAAAACAATTATCTCCAATCACACGGAGGAGGAGAGGGGGCGGAGGAGGCTCGCTAACAAGGCAAGAAACCAATGGAGCGCCGCACATGACTAACCCTACACTGTAAGCTCTCATTATTCATTCATGAAGACCACTCGCCCGCAGCACCACGGACGATAATAAAAGTCTAAGAACGTGGAAGTGCGGGTGAGCGTTAAAGGGCCCGTATGCCGACATCTTCTCATCATTTTCCTCATCAAAAACAGACCTGTATATTTAGGCTGAGTTCTTCTCTCAACCTTAAAACACTCTATTCCACCTTGTGATGTCATGCGGTGATGCAGGAAGTACTTCACTGTTTTTTTTTTTGTTTGTTTTTTTAAGTCCATACACCTTCACTAGAATCATTTGGATCAACTCAGCTCTGGATTTGCCTTTCCCTACCAAGCAAAAGGTAAAATGTAGTTGTTAACTTGAAAACTGCCACTTCATGACATCACAAGGTGGAACAGAGCATTTGGAGCTTACTCCAGGGTTACTCAAACGTGTGAATGAAACAAAACACAACTCAGGGTAGGTTTTTGAGAAGGACAACATTCTAACAAACATTCTAACATGACTTAAAGATCACAAGAGTCCATCCATCCACTTTGTTCCACTTTATCCGGGGCCAGGTCGTGGGGACAGCAGGCTAAGCAGGGACTCCCAGACTTCCTCCACCCCAGACACTTCCTCCAGCTCCCAAGGCCTTCCCAGACCAGTCGAGAGACATAGTCCCTCCAGAGTGTCCGGGGTCTTCCCCAGGGTCATGCCCAGAACACCTCCGCAGGCGTCCAGGAGGCATCAGGAACAGATGCCCGAGCCACCTCAGCTGCTCCTCTCGACGTGGAGGAGCAGCGGCTCTACTCCGAGCTCCTCCTGTGTGACTGAGCTCCTCTCTCTGTCTCTATGACTATATTCAGACTGCAGGGCTTAACGCTCAATTCGGATTTTTTTTGTGAAATCCGATGTTTTTGCGAGGTTGTTCACGTTTCCAATTAAATGCGACTTGTATGTGACTCCAGTGTGAACAGTAAACGGCCCGAAAGTGTCCCACATGCGCACTGGAGGACACTGACGTCAACCGCACAGTGAGCGTGCTCTGTGTTTACGGAAGTTGTCCAAAACATGGAACGCAGCATTGAGCACCTGGAGATTTTAAAGTTCCTCTCGTACCGGAGCCAGAACATGAACAACTTACTTGTTTTAAGGAGATTGAGAAGGAGAAGGACGAGGTTTTTGGCCGTGGCATTTTGTGGGGCAGCGGCAGCGACGTCCGTTGAAAGGAACGTGTGGATGTGGAGACGTAGCCAAGATAAGATAAGAACGGTGAGTGGTGATGTGCTTCACTTCAGTGACATGAAGTTCATTAACAATTTTCACCTACTTCAATGCAGAATAGTGACGTTTGTGACTTGTTGATAATGTGTAGGTGGATGAATGCGCTTTGGCCGTTCAGACTGAAGTCACATGTCAAAAGATCAGATATGTATCGGTTTTAGGAGCACATATCCAAGTGTCCTGGGTCACATTTGAAAAAATTGGATCTGTGTCATTAAAAGATCAGATACAGGAACATAGAGGCCAAAAAATCGGATTTGGGTCACTTCAAGCTGCAGTCTGAACGCAGCCTAAGGGAGCGCCCAGCCAGCTTGCAGAAGAAACTCATTTTGACTGTTAGTATCCACGATCTTGTTCTTTCAGTCATTACTCAGAGCTCATGACCATAGGTGAGGATGAGAACATAAACTGAGCAGTAAATCAAGAGCTTTGTCTTTCAGCTCCTTTTTCACCACAGCGGTCTGATCCAGCGACCGCATCCTCCTGTCAGCCTCACGCTCCATCCTCCACCCACCCAGAGAGGGCAAGCCACCTTTTTTCTGGCCGAGAACAATGGCTTCAAAGGATTTGGAGGAGCTGATCTTCATCCCAGCTGCTTCACAAGATCAGAAATCTATTTTGCATAATATAGAACCTTTGATTGGAAGGAGGAATAAAAAGTAAAAAATAATAAAACATGGAGAATAGGGATGGGAGTATCAGTATCAAAGTATCAATATACTGATACTGACTCAGCACCAATGTAGATTATATATATAAATGGACATAGCTGACCCCCTACCTGCCATGTTCCAAAGTCCCACTTCTGGCTCCATTTCACTTTCTATTGAAAAACTGTGGCCTCTCTCTCTCTGTGTATCTGCTGCTGTGAGCCTCATCATTCTGGTCTTAAAATGTTCTTATTAACCCACTCTCCATATTAATATTTTGACCTTAAATCAAGATATGAACATTAATAACAGACAAATCTGTTTTTTTCACGAGGTTTGATTGACAGCATTTATAATTATGTGCCCCCCGCTAAACCAGCGGTGTGGGCGGGAACAGACTTTACCTTCAACAACCTTGTACCGGATTGGCTCTTTGGTTGCTATGATACTCAGCTCCAAATTCATCCCTATACCTGCCAGCCTCAACGAGCTTCATTTGACTGGAGCTGAATGATATAGGTGACATCTCGCTCTCTTAGTCCACTTCTTATACAGTCTGTGGTATTCGATACTGTTATTCAAATATTGACACTAACACATGTAAATTGTCAGGGTTTTGATGTTTTTGTACATATATATGGACACAGACTATATTGATTGAAATGCCTTTACACAAAGCAAAAGGAGAAATTCAATTTGTCAACTGGACAAAAGTTTATTTTGGTCAAACTGGATGAGCTTTGAAACATATTCGATTCAAATTGGATTTCTCTTTTTGCCATAGATTCTACTAGCCAGGCTGCTGCCACCTAGTGCCTCTGCTCAATTTCATTTCTCTTCAGCAACTAGGTCAAGAATCAAAATACACTACACGGTTTGCAAGAACCTAGAAGTGCAAGTTCAGGCACCAGCCAATCAACAAAGAGACATATATTCTGTGTTGGCAACGATTTCAGAGATCGAGGCTTTAAAGCTGGAACAAAGAGAAAGTTTGGTGAATTTTATCAAGGGGAAAGACGTTATTGTCCTTCTTCCTGCATCATTTGGGAAAAGCTTAATATACCAGTTAGCCCCGTTAGAGGCGCATTGCATATGTCCCGACCAAATAGCAGCGATTGGTTAAATGAAAAAAGTACCTGCCTACCGTCAAGCGAACAAATTCTAACACTGTGAGGTCAGACGGTTTCTACGAAGTGAAACCGTCTGATGAATTAGGCTAGGATTTTACCTGGAAGACTGAGAGATTCTACACACACCTTTACCCAAAATTAGACTAGTATCAGTACTGAAAAATGACTCCCTAATGTACTTGGTATTGTATCAAAATCAAAAAACTGCAGTATCCTTCATCCCTAATATGGAATGTTCATGTTGGAGTTTTTAGAGAGACGGTTGCAGAGGAGGGATATTAAAGATGTTAATTATAAGACATTAAGTGTGTACTCTGGAGGAACACCACCAGCTTATCTGCACGGACTCATTATAGCAAATATACAAACAATACTTATGACTCAAAATAACACATTTCGATACAGTATGTACCGTATTTTCTGCACTATTAGTCGCTCTGGATTATAAGACGCACTGTCATTAAATGGTCTATTTTCAAACTTTTTTCACTCATAAACTGCACCGGACATTGAAGGAAACACAACAGTTGGATGGGTCAGTGGGACTTTGTTTGTTTTGGTCACTCTGGGCTTTGTTCAGTTGTGGCGTTATTCTATAAGTTTCAGTTTTGCTGCTAAGTCGCTCCCCCTTCAGAGCGCTATCACAACGCAATCACTGTGCGTCCCTCTAACGAAACTACTGCGGTTTTCTGTCATGTTTTTGAATTATTTATGGAGAATTTTCATGCTTATTGTCGTGTTTATGGAGAAATCTCGTACAGAAAGATCGCTAGATTACTCAGACACGCGTGGATGTCTCTAAAACCTCTTCAGACATTTTTTTTTTAGACAATGGAACGTTGAAACATGGGAGAAAGCTTCAAAAAATACAGTTCTCCATTCATCTCGACAGAAATTCTAATCTTGACAAACGGAATTTTAGTTTTGTCCATCGTTATTTCTTACATTTTAAAACTTTCACGTAGGGAGGGTGCTGTCTGGGACCGCTGGATTGTCGGCGTGTTCAGTTGTGGCTAGAAGCGACACATTGCACTCGATTTTTCGGTTCGTTCCTTCGTTCCGTTCCTCGTCGGTGTGGAGTGATGAGTGTGTCTGTGGGTGTTTGTCGCTGTGCGGTCGCTGTCTGCTCCGTGTGTGTTTGTGTGTTCTGCGGGTGGTGCGGCTTTGTAGTTTACTGAAGTCGTGCTGAGACACCCGAGTGGATTTGTGCATAGGGTACTCTGGATTGTGGCGCGCAGTCGTTTTTTTGATGGGGTTGGAGGCTTAAGAGTGCGACTAATAGCCCGGAAAATACGGTAGTTTCAAGGATCAAGTATGATGGTATTGTATCAAAACCTAAAACTGTAGTATCCTCCATCCCTAATATGGAATGTTCATGTTGGAGTTTTTAGAGCGACGGTTGCAGAGGAGGGATATTAAAGATGTTAATTATAAAATATTAAGCGTGTACTCTGGAGGAACACCACCAGCTTATCTGCACGGACTAGTGATGGGCGAATGGAGCCTCGTGAAGCTTTGACACCTCAGTCGCAATATTGTCTCAAATGGTTCGACGTGTCTGAGGCCTTGGAGAAACACTGACCTCTAGTGGACAAATTTAACAATAGGCCATTACTTGTGTGCAGAGCGACACCGTACCTAACAACAACTAGGGCTGGGTATCATTCAGAAGTTGCCGATACCATACATATCCCGATACTTAGGCCACGATATGGTATGCTTTTCGATACAGTGAGCTTTTGATTCGATACAATTTGATACGATGTATTTCACATCAATTCGATACAGTTCAGTGAAAAAAAAAAAAGGATAAATCATGGCTGTGATATTAAAAGTCAACAAAGTCCACTGAGTTTATGCAAAGTTAATATGAAAAACACACATTTTACTCATCAAAACAGTGAAAATGTCAAACTTTTGTAGCTCTTACACAAAATAATTTAGTAAAATATACCAAAAATGACTCTTGCCGATATATCGATACAGCAGCCCACAATATTGATACTGTATCATCAAATTAAACAATACGATATCGATATTTCAATATTTTTGCACACCCCTAACAACAACAATAATAATGATGATTTATAATAATATGTAAAGAGCAACATAAATAGCAGCTGTAAATAAGAAAACAGGTGTTACCTTGTTCGGTTGAATTAGATCAAAATGATCCCAAACCATGGATCACTTTTTTCCACTTGTAGATGCCATCGAAAATGAAACAAATGCCAAAGTCGCCAAAACTCACCAAAATCACCACTAACGTCACACAATACTCCTCACTACCCAAGACTTTTAAGAAATATTGGTGCATCTTTTATACTGTAGCAGTTTAGCGCTTGTCAAACCACAGAAGTGCACTGAACACTCTGAAGCACTCTGAACCAATCACAGAGCGGAACATTCACTGAGCCAATGAAACGCTTCGATACACTGAAGCGATTGACATGCAGAGTGAAGCAGTAGGGGGAGGGAGCGACACTTCCACAGTTTGGTCACGTGAGCGGCTGCTGCGAGACGAGCTCCGAGGCAGTGCTCCAGAGCTCCGACTCATTTGCCCATCACTAGCACGGACTCATTATAGCAAATATACAAACAACGCTTATGACTCAAAATAACACATTCGATACAGTATGTACATAGAACGACACAGAACTGAGACTATGATATTTAAAACTAATTCAGAAAAGAATTCACTCTGCTCAAATTAAACGACTTGCAGCGGTCCAAAGTGTTCGTCACTTACATTACACACATTACACAGTACACTTACATTCATACTTCCATACCTGACATACTGTATTGAAATTTGGGGCAACAACTGCCAAACATTACTTCTTCCCATTTTCAAATTGCAAAAACGTGTAGTAAGAATTGTGCATAAGGTCGGTTACCTGCATCATACAAACGATTTTTTTTTCAAATCAAAATTATATAAAAAAAATTTTGATTTAGTGAAATTCTACACTGCCTTGCTTTTGTATAAAGCAAACTGTTCAGTACACATGAAGTTAATTATGAATTAAGGGGAAGGGGCCAATTTAAAACAAAATCAGTGAGAAGCACCAGGAAAAGCCTGTGTGTATCTGTGTGTGGGGTTAGTCTGTGGAATGGGTTGGGAGAAAACCTGAAGCAGTGCCCAAATATTCACAGCTTCAAAAGGAATTATAAAGAATTTTTGCTTTCATGGTATAGGGGTGAGTGACAGCACTGGGTGATCTTTAAAAAAATAAAAAATGTATATGTGTGTGTATATATATATATATATATATATATATATATATATATATATATATATATAGAGAGAGAGAGAGAGAGAGAGAGAGAGAGAGAGAGAGAGAGAGAGAGATTTATATATGGATTTATTTATGTCTATATATGTCTAATATGGGTGTATGTATGCATGTGTATGTGTATATATATATATATATATATATATATATATATATATATATATATGTGTGTGTGTGTGTGTGTGTGTGTGTGTGTGTGTGTACAGTACAAAATGGGAAAAAAAGAAGAAAAAAAAAAAGAAAACGTTTTGGGGTTAAAATTATATTTTGTTTGCATACTATGTAATTTATTTTTGCTATATGTAAATATTAGTTCAGTTCCGTGATCAATGTACAGAAACAACCACGTAATTTTTTGAACCTATGTCATGAACAGGGTGGGTTCATATAAGTTTGTCTTCTTCCCACTCCTTTTTGAGAAATGTGCTTTTCTGCTGTTTACAAGTGTATATGTAGTAAACATGATTATTGTTTCTCTCTTGGCACAAACTTGAAATAAAAATGAATCAATCAATCAATCAAAACGTATTCACTGTGCTGAGTATATAAGTGCTTTTTACTACTCTCAAAGACCAGAGTTTTGCCATGACAGTAATAGCATGCTAACAGCGCACTGGTTCTCGTTCGGCAGAGAGTAACAGGCTCTATAATGATGCAGGCAGCGCTCACTGGTTTTATTTTACAAGATTGTATTGAGAGTCTGTACAGCATCTTTTAACATATTGTCTTTTCTTGTACCGTCATGGCTCTCCGTCGTTCCCTCCCTCTCCCTCCCTTCTCTCTATATGACCCTCTCATGTACAAAAACTGCACATCCATCTGTTCTGGTGCGTTCAAAGTCCTCGGGAATAACAGCGTTCCCGAATGTATATCCTCTGTTTTAGTTTCCACATAACTTTGAACGCTGCCTCCGCCGCACTCGCTTCCATATTCACTTTGCATTGTGGGTACTAAAGCAGAGTTATTCATGCTGGGTGGCTCTGTGCCTGCTCGCCATATGGGGACCTTTCTGAGCATCTGTGCAGGAGGAAATGTGTTATCTTATAGACTAGAGCTTTGGAGCTAATTTCAACATTTTAGGTAAGTGCAATCTAACGAGAATTGTATATTTAGTCCAATTGCTTAAGTTTATTTATTATGTCAAAATGATCCCAAGAGGCTAATTCTGTAATGTACAATACCAGTGTTGTGGCAAAAATTTGATAAATAATGAATCCATTTGCGAAGCCCGATGAGTTTTTGGAATATAGACCAAAGTTTATTCTTGTTACAGCAGATATGGACACGGCCTAAGACTGCCCTGTTCAGAGACTAACAGAAGTATTTACATTAAGGGTCTTTTAACAAGCAAATGAGTTTTAGTTACAAGACAAATGTGTTTCTAAAAGATAAACTAATCACTATTTTAATATAATCAATCATAATCATTAAGTGAAATCAATCATTTACAGAAAGACAGAATGAGAGAAATCGAAATTTCTATCACACCAGTAAACATATGGACACAGTTTTTATTTTTATTTTTTTTAATTATGTTTCTTCTCTATTTCCATGATTATTTGGATCGTAGATACTGACTGAAAAAACAAAACAAACAAAAACAGAACACAAAAGATGAAATTAACACATATAGAGGTAAATGTACTGTCAAATATCAGTGGGCAAACATCTAACCAACTGAGCTACTGTTGCTGTGGTCTGTGGAGCTATCATCAACCATCCATTTCTTCCGCTTATCCAGGGTTGGGTCGCAGGGACAGCAGTCTAAGTATGGACTCTCAGACTTCCTTCACCCCAAAACGTCCTCCAGCTCCTCCGAGTGACCCTTAGATGTTCCTAGGCCAACCGAGAGACAAGTCCCTCCAGCTTGTCCTGGTTCTTTCCAGGGTCTCCTCCTGGTGGGACATGCCCGGAACACCTCTCGAGGGAGGCGCCCAGAAGGTATCCGGAACAGATGCCCGAGCCACCTTAGCTGGCTCCTCTCAACTTGGAGGAGCAGCAGGTCTACTCCGAGCTCCTCCCGTGTGACTGAGCTCCTCACCCTATCTCTTAAGGGAGCACCCTGCCACCCTGCGGAGGAAACTCATTTCGGCCACTTGTATCCCATCTCGTCCTTTCAGTCATTACCCAAAGTTCATAGGGGAGAGTAGGATATAGATTGACGGTAAATCGAGAGCTTTGCCTTTCGCCTCAGCTCCCTCTTCACCACAACGGTCCAATACAGCGACCACATCACTGCAGACGTGAAGAGCTGTGGCATCATGCAAAACCGATTTTTTTTTGAAGCTTTCTACCATGTCATAACATTGTTCCCTCATCAAACACATGCCTGAAGAGGTTGTAGACGTTGTCCATGCATGTTTGAGTAATCTCGATCTCTCCCGGGCCCTATTCAAACTCTCCTTGTGGACTACAGAGCCTGTCAGATACAAAACAGCACTACACTACAACTTCACAACCTGACACTGTGCAGTGGTTTCATTAGCAGGACGCATGGTGATTGTGCTGTGATAGCGCTTTGAAGGGGGAGTGACTTAGCGCAGAGAGCAAAGGGTGGGAAAACTCAGCGTAAAAAAACGAAACTGAATCTTATTAAACATGTTAATACATTGTTTTTTGGGTAAATATACAATAACAGGTAACATTGAGATCTAAATATATTATGTGTTAACAACATATTGTGGTCCAAAGAAAGAAAAATGATCTGATGAAGAAAAAAAAAAGCTTTTGGACATCAGCCATCTGAGTGTGCTATGCATTTTTTTCACTTTTATACTGCTGTTCCTTGCATTTGCACCTCTACAAGTGCATTTTCTGTTTCAATTGATGTGTTAACAATAGAAACAAACATAGAAATGTAACACCGCCTCTTTAAAGGTGCATTATGTCACTTTTTGAGAACCTGTCATCTGTTTGTTTCTGTGGAGATGTCATTGCTCTGCCTGGGAAGTTCCACAATATAACATTAAACAGTTCTACTTTACATTTATTCAATTACAGGTGGTTTTATAGCTCAAAACAGGAATTCTGATCATGAACGGGATCGCCTCTCCACACCTCTGACCTGTAACTTGGTCTGGTTTGGTAAATATGCATGTGGCAGTGTGTGGCGGGCCTTTCCACTTTAAGAGACTGTAAAATCGTGATAGCTGTCAATCAATAAATAGTGCTTCCTTGGTGCTACTCGCCCTCTGACCTGTGCACTTCCTGGGTGCCCCTGCCATATCCTCCACTCTTCAGGTTGTACTCTCGATATTTAGTTGACTTGAATAACTTAGTTTGATCCTAACCCAGTTGTTCCATTTAGTGCCGTGGCCTGTTACCTGGCGCCGCATGTTGGGCTCCGTGTACATGATCGTTGGTCCAGGATAGTTCTTGTCAAAGCCTCAGAGTGCGGGTTCCTGTGAGGCAAAACTAGTCTGTTGGACCTTCATTGTCAGTTTAGTCGTAGGATTAGGAGTACATTTTATTTCTAGCTCTTTTTGTCCATGTGTGATTGACAGGATTGAGTCGTCCATCTTGCTCCGTTCAGATGGGCCTGACCTCTGAATCCCAATGTTGACTTACTCCCCACAACTTGTTATTTCATGGACTTTGAGCTGAAGTAATGAAACGCACGGAACTATTTATGCACATGTTCTCTCAACTAAATTATGTGTACAGTGGTCCCTCGTTTACTTTCTAAAAATAACCCGCAACAGGTGAAATCTGCATTGTAGTCAGCTTTATTTTTTACAATGGTATATCTGTTTTAAGTCTGTAAAACCCCTCACCACACACTTTATACACTTTTCTCAGACACAACCCTTTTTGCATCCTTTTTGAAACTTATTGCTGCTGTCGTCCTTATGATATTTTCCTCCTTCTTTATGTAACGAACCAAAGATTCATTTATTCCGTAATGGAGTCCTACAGCGCAGAGTCCTGCACGGGTCCATTTTTGGAGACCGCACCCACGTAGTACAGGACCGCACCTGCCCACTCTGCACGCACCTGCTCGTTAACCCGAGATTATATCAAACTTTTGCACTGCATATGCCGCAGACTGAACCAAGACTAAACCAGAACTAACCCAGGACTAACCTAGGACTGATTCCAGGACTGAAGAGGAGGACTAAACCTAAGCTTGGACTAAAACAGAAGTAAACCAGGACTAACCCAGAACTGAACTAGGACTAAAACAGGACTCGGTGTCGGGACAGTCTTGGAGGTGACCGGCTCAGCTCCGCACCTCACGAAGGTAAGCGCGGCAATTCCCCGATCGTGATTTGCTCGGCGTTCTCTCTCTGAAGTCCATGATTAGTCCTGGTTTAGACCTGGTTTAGTCCTGACCCACCCGTGTGTAATTACTATAGTGTGGAGAAGCACTATAAGAAAGAAGCACTATAAGAAAGTTAAGTTTTTCCAGTTTTTTTTTTTTTTTTTTTCAATCAAAACACCTGTCCTGCACGGGTTCATTTTTGGAGACCCGCACAGTACAGCACCGCACCCGCCCGTTAACCCGAGATTATATCAAACTTTTGCACTGCCTACGCCACGGACTGAACCAAGACTAAACCAGGACTAACCCAGGACTAACTCAGGACTGATTCCAGGACTGAAGAGGAGGACAAAACCAGGACTGAACTAGGATTAAAACAGGAATAAAACAGGAGTAAACCAGGACTAAACCAGAACTTAACCAGGACTAAACCAGAACTGAAACAGGACTCACTGTCGGGACGGGCTCGGAGGTGACCGCAGGAGAAAGGACCGGCTCAGCTCCGCACCTCACGAAGATAAGCGCGGCAATTCCCCGATCGTGATTTGCTCGGTGTTCTCTCTCTTAAAGTCCAAGATTAGTCCTGGTTTAGACCTGGTTTAGTCCTGACCCACCCGTGCGTAATTACTACACGCCCTTAATACACAATACGCATTCATATGCTGTAAAAAAAAGCATGCAAAAAAAATCTGTGAAACATCGAGACTGCGAAAGGTGAACCATGATATAGCAAGGGACAACTGTAAAATAAATGTACAACTTATTTAAAAATTTAACCTCTCCTCTGTGTTGTGTTTGTGTTAGGATGAACTTGTGTGACCTATAATTTAGCTATTTTTCCTTTTTTGACCATCGCCACTCCGTCTCGCCACATGTAGTACATAAAAAAGTAACTCAAAATAACTTTCTGTCTTACTGAGAGTCTTCCGCTGTGGTATTAGACTTATCCGTCTGCGCCCCAGGCAAAGTTACAGATCAGATGTGGAGAAGCGCTGTAAGAAAGTTGAGTTTTTCAAGGTATTTTTTATCAGTCAAAATACCTGTTAAGTTAAATAAATGTTGGTTTTGGCGCTCTCCCGTTTGGCGCTCTCCCTTCTTTATTTTGTCTGTCCTTATTTGGAAGTTACTGGGTCGACTTTCACACTTGCAACTATCAACTATGTCCAGCAGCAGAGTATGAGCCTGACTCCTTCTCCACAGCTCTGCCTGATCCTTCACTCATCTCCTGGATTAATACTTAAAGCTTTTTGATATTGAGGATTTTTACACTACATTTTTCATCAGTTTTTGATCTAGAATTCCATCGGGTTTTCTGTTTTTGTGCTAACTCACCTCAAAAAACTCAGATACTCACCTCTGCTCCTTGGTCTTGCCAGCACCTGCCCTGCTACTCCAAATACTCACCTCTTCTTGGTCCAGCCAGCACCTGCCAGCACCTGCCACTCCTAATACTCACCTCTGCTTTTCGATGATGCCAGCACCCGCTCTGCCCTTCTACACCTGCCCTGCCACTCCAAGTACTCACCTCTCTTTGGTCCTACCATCACCTGCCCTACCTCTGCTCCTCGGTCCGGCCAGCACCTGTCCTGCCACTCTACACCTGCCCTGCCACTCCAAATATTTACCTCTACTCCTCAACCCTGCCAGCACCTGTCCTGCCACTCCAAATATTCACCTCTTCTTGGTCCAGCCAGCACCTGCCAGCACCTGCCACTCCAAATATTTACCTCTGCTCCTCAGTCATGCCAGCACCTGCCCTGCCACTTCAAATACTTCTTGTCCTGCCCCTGCCACTCAAATACTCACTCTGCTCCTCTCCTGCCATCACCTGCCCTGCCACTCCAAATACTCTCCTCGTCTGCCATCACCTGCCCTGCCACTCCAAATACTCACCTCTGCTCCTCGGTCCTGCCATCACCTGCCCTGCCACTCCAAATACTCTCCTTTGTCCTGCCAGCACCTGTCTTACCGCTCCAAATATTTACCTCAGCACCCACCCTGTCGTTCCAAATACTCACTTCTCCTTGCTCCAGCCAGCACCTGCTAGCACCTGCCACTCCAAACATTTACCTCTGCTTCTCGGTCTCGCCAGCACCCGCTCTGCCACTCTATACCTGCCCTGCCACTCCAAATACTCACCTCTGCTCGGTCCTGCCATCAACCGCCCTGTCACTCTAAATACTCACCTCAGTCCTGTCAGCACCTGTCCTGCCACTTCAAATACTCACCTCTCCTTCTCGGTCCTGCCAGCACCTGCCCTGTCACTCCACACCTGCCCTGCCACTCCCAATACTCACCTCTGCTCTTTGGTCCGACTTCCTCCAGCAAAAACTGTTCAACAAAATCTTGAATCGTACATTTTTCTGTCTCCGCGTTTGGATCCATCTCTGGTTCACCTGTGACAGACATCACACTGCACGTTTAAAGCCCTACTGTGGAATCTTGGGCCCATTTTAAACACGGCTTCTCCCACCCATCTTCCCCACAGTCCGGCCCAGGTCCACTCAGCTCGTGCAGTAAATCCAGCCCCCGTCAGAGCCTCATATCAGCGAGCGCAGAAGCCGAGCTCAGCTAATCTGTCCTGGCAGTAAACAACGTGTGACAGGGGACAGACTGGCAAAGCTTCAGACCAATCACCATCTCTCCACTCGGCAAATCTGCAACGCAAAATTATGATCCCAAACTATCCAGCAGATGTTTCACTCACTCAGAATTAATTTGATAATGACGATTTATCACCTCGTGTGTCACTTGGATTTTAGAAAACGCACACTCAAGCAAAAGTATCACATGAAAAATCGACTTGTTTAAAACTGAACTTAAAGAGAAAAAAGTTCAAGTATTTCACATAGATTTTGAGATCTAATGAAGCATCAAATGTAGTGAGTTTGGTTCAGATTTGTGCTGAATTTTGTTTAATAGAAACAACAGAATTTTTATTTTTATATTTTTGTTTGCTCCAACTAAGACCTTGATAAAAAGAACGACAAAAAACTGCAGGGTTTTGCAACACACAATAATAAAAATACTTTTATAATACTTTAACACTTTTCATTCCTTTTCAAAAATAACTTAAAAAGAAAAAAAAAGGACAAAGTACAGATACTTGCTCTCAAAAGTAGTGAAAAAAAAAAAAGTTAAAAGGTATCCACTTAAAAATCGACTTAAGTACCATATTTTTCGGACTATAAGTCGCACTTTCTTTCATGGTTTGGGTGTTTCCTGTGACTTATACAACGGTGTGATTTATATATTAAAATGTTCACACTGACAGCCATGAGAGGCTCTAGTCTTGTGTGTCAGTATCTGCTGCTCCTGTTCCTCCTGTACTTCTGTCACTTGGCTCTACTGCGCATGTTTCCTGTAGAAAGAGCCTCTGTTCTGTCTGTATCATGTCAGTCGATCGCACCATTACTTCTGTACCACTGAAAATGTAACATCTAAACAAACTTATAAAGACGACTGAGAAGACTGAACACAAATGCCCCCAAACAGAAAATCATATTTTGCAGATTACAAACTGCAAGTAGCAAAATCTGCAGCTGAAAACGGTAATGGAGCAGCAGAAAGAAAGTTTGGAGTGAGAGAGAAACTTGTGACACCGGGAGGAGGCACCATGAAACTTTCCTCAAGTCACTGGATGGATGGATAAAACCTGGACTTCAGTGACAGTGAGATGGAGAGTTTGTTAAACTTGTTCTGTTTTGAACATCATATGTGACGTTTACAGTCTGTTGTTATTACTAGAACTTGACTTTAAAGATCAAATGTCGATTCCTTGTCTCTGATTTTATCAATTAAATTTCCCCCAAAAAGTGCGACTTATAGTCCGGTGTGACTTATGTTGTTTTTCTTCTTCATTATGCATTTTTTGGGCTGGTGTAACTTATAGTTCGAAAAATATGGTAAAGTACAGATACATTTTTATTTTTTTTTACTATTACTACTGTTTCTACAGTACTGCTACTACTACTGCTTTACTTTTACTGCTACACATGCAATACAGGTTGAATATTTTGCAACAGAATATTTTTCTTGCACAGAGCCTAACAGTCAGTGTACAAAAATGCACGTTTGCAAGTAGTAGGTGAGTGGTGACAGGGTGTAATAACTGTTCAGTAAGTATTATTAGATTTCTTACTGTTATACTTTCTTACAGACAGTACAGATGTATGCAGTGGCTTAGGCAACACAAATGACTGAAGTCCTGAATTATTCATATATTCTGTATATTATATTTCTCAGAGTGGACATCATTTTAACCCTGTCCTCAACCAGTGGACTTCACATTGACTAGAGCTCTGGATTGAGCATTAAAACTTTGCATTACTGGTCAGACTTCAGTTTTGTTTTTTTGTTTTTTTTATATATATATAGCACTTTTCCACCTTCAAGACACATTTACATCAAGGAACCTCTCACACATTCACACACCAGTGAACACAAACACACACACACTGGGGACGAGGGGAGTGAAGTGTCTTGAACAACATCATTCATCATGTGGGAGCTGGAACTGCATCGCCAAACTGTGGCTTAGTGGATCTGACCCATAGACTGTGTATAAAAGTGGACTAAGCGAGTGTGACGTCACCTGTAGTGTTCAGCGCCGCTCAAATGAAGATATTTGATGGACAAAATAGCAAAAAATAAATAAATAAATAATAATAATAATAATAACACCAGGATCTTGTAGAGAGTTAATCCAAATCAAATATGTTAAGACCAAAATGACGAGGCCCACATTATTCCAATATCCAAAGTCAATGGGAGCCAGGCAGACGTGGCTCTACCATTAGGCAATAGTAGGTGGCCGCTTAGGGTCCCAGAACCTGGAGGGGCCCCCAGACAACTGCCCTCAGTGCCACTAATGACCTCAGAGCAATTTGATTTTCTCTCAGTGAGTGTGTTTACATGCACATCAGTATCCCGGGTATGTCAGTATTCGGGATACTGCGTTTACATGCACGCTGAGAAACCAGGACACTCATATCCATGTGTACATGATCAAATGGAGCATCCCGGTTTCTTGACATAATCTTACAAATGCACAAGTGCAAAAATTAACTTAAATCAATTTAAAAAAACAGGAAAAATACAAACAATGAACTCCTTTAGCAGAGGAAGCTCGGGAGGTTTAACCAGTGCTAAGGAGCTCTGAGATATCCCACAATCCACTGCACAGACCAAACTGAACAGATTCTTCATTAAACTCTTCTACAACATATAAACCATAAGCACTATAGAGCCACATCAGTCCGTTTGCTTTTTTGTAGGGCGTTCCAGTCCGAGGTGCAGAAGAAGAGCGCAGTACACACATCAGGAGTATAGGCAGAACTGTATATTACAGACCTACATGCAGATTGTGACAAGGTGACCCCAAAAACTCTCTTGTGACCTATCTGAGGGTCACGAGCCAGTCTTTGAGAAACAATGATCCAGAAGCCTTCACTCACCATATTTCAACCTTGGTTTGGTTGATAATGTATTTAACTAGGCAATGATTAAAATAATTACTGGTTTCAGGTCTAGAAAGTAAGAAGGTATGACTTCTGGCAAATCAATCAGTCTTACTTTAAACATAACAAATAGTGTCTGTAATTTTATAATGTTTTTAAAGACCTGCCTTACTTTTATCCAGTTACAGGTGGTTTTATAGCTCAAACATACCTAGAAAAACAGGCATTCTGACTCTGAGCGTAACCCCTCACAGATCTGACCTGTAACTGGGTCTGGTGTTGGTCTCCATTATCATACAAAGGTTTAATTAATGCCATACTGTGAAACATTTAAGACAAAAGAACAACATCTCCATGGAGAAGTTAGTCCTGGTTCAATCCTGGGATCAGTCCTGGTTTAGTCCTGGTTTAGTCCTGGTTTAGTCCTGGTTTAGTCCTGGTTTAGACCTGTGTTTCAACCCAGCTCGTTTGGGGTGAGGGAAGTAACAAAAAATAAAACCAAGATGTAAAATGGAATACATTAAATAATGTTTAATTAACAGGAATGTAAAGGTTAATTAACAAAAGACTAAAAATATACAGAAAATAACCTAAACTAAGAAACAGAACAACAGAATAAACTGTTTTGTGCCACAAAAGGGGTCACGCAGGTTTACAAAAAATGAGTGGTAAAATTAAGGGACACACACTAAACTAAAACACAAGTTCCCCAAATTAAACCACATAAGCCCACAAACAGAATCGGGTGACCAAATCAAAAAAGGCACAAAACAAAACTAAACTAAACTACATACACGAAACCAAAGTAACATACTGGCCACCAAGGCCAGCAGCCTCGAGCAGGTGCTGGTCATCTCCTTAAATAGTGGGCGGTGGCTGCAGGTGAGGTGGGCGTAGACCTGCCCCACCAATCACAAACGAGGGCTCCCACAGCAGGAATCCAGGTGTGTCAGCAGAATAATTTAAAACACACAGAACAAATGGCAATCTCAGGCCTGGGGCCGTAACAACCTGTTTTAGTCCTTGTTTTAGTTCTGGTTCAATCCTAGGATTAGTCCTGGTTTAGTTCTGGTTTAGTCCTGGTTCAGTCCTGGTTTAGTCCCGGTTTAGTCCTGGTTCAGACCATCACACGCCTGCTGAGACACAGTACGTTTAATGCCAGACTGTATCAAACATCAAATCCACCAGAAAAATGACAACTGCATCTTTAAATCATCTTATTTTTAAAACACTATTGAAATATAAATGTGCAAATATATTTTTCTCATTATCATTCATCATCTCATTTTATCATTATCAGGTTTAATGCCATACTGTGAAACATTTAAGACAAAAGAACAACATCTCCCTGGACCGTCCACCAGAAAAGTTACACAATGTTCCTTGAAGCGTGTTAAAATCTTCAAATTTTCTCCGAGATTTGACGACACGTTTCCAAGCTCTACAGGATTTAACTGAGACGGGAGCAGAGCCAACGGTTGGAGAAATATCGCAGTGTAATGTTTGACAAAAGGTCCAACTGTAAAGCAGCTATTATAACAAAACTATTCTCCTGTCTGAATCAATGTGAAGCTCCAGCCGCAACTCCAGTCAAGGAGCAAGAGGAAGTGTGAGGTGAGAGACATCCACACGTGTCAGGTTGAATCATGGTCTGTACTGATAAAAACTACACATGAGTCATTCACAGAAACACACACGGATCACACAACAGTGTACACGATCTTAATATAACGATGCTATATATGCTCTGGTCTGCCAAACATGTGCCTGTGTGCTCAAAGAAGACGTGTGATGCTTTAGGTCTGGTATTTAGGAATAATTACGCACGTGGACACAGGGAGAACAGGCAAATTCCACATGGAAACAGTCCAGTCATGGTTCAAGACTCGAACTCAGCGTCTTCTTGTTGTGAGGCAAAAGAATGAACCACTATGCCATTGTGCGATTTTTTATTTATTTTTTTAAATTAAGGACAACAGAATATAACATAAAAAAAATACAACGATCAATATTTAACAATTACAATAATCAGCATAAAACAAAAGACAAACACATAAAACAACACACAACAAATACAATATATATGTCCTGGTTTAGTCCTGTTTTAGTCCTGTTTTAATCCTGTTTTAGTCCTGGTTTAGTCCTGTTTTAGTCCTGGTTTAGTCTTGGTTTAGTCCTGTTTTAGTCCTGGTTTAGTCTTGGTTTAGTCCTGGTTTAGTCCTGTTTTGGACCTGGTTTAGTTCTGGTTTAGACCTGGTTTATTCCTGTTTTAGTCTTGGTTTAGACCTGGTTTAGTCCTAGTTTAGTCCTGTTTTAGTCCTGCTTTAGACCTGGTTTAGATCTGTTTTAGTCCTGTTTTAGTCTTGTTTTAGTCCTGTTTTAGACCTGCTTTAGACCTGGTTTATTCCTGGTTTAGACCTGTTTTAGTTCTGGTTCAGACCTGGTTTACATCTGTTTTAGTCCTGTTTTAGTCCTGGTTTAGACCTGGTTTAGACCTGCTTTAGAACTGGTTTACACCTGTTTTAGTCCTGGTTTAGTCTTGGTTTAGACCTGGTTTAGACCTGCTTTAGAACTGGTTTAGTCCTGTTTTAGTCCTGTTTTAGATCTGCTTTAGACCTGTTTTAGTTCTGGTTTAGACCTGGTTTAGATCTAGTTTAGTCCTGGTTTAGTCCTGTTTTAGTCCTGTTTTAGTCTTGGTTTAGTCCTGTTTTAGACCTGGTTTAGACCTGGTTTATTCCTGGTTTAGACCTGTTTTAGTCCTGGTTTAGACCTGGTTTAGTCCTGGTTTAGTCCTGGTTTAGACCTGTTTTAGTCCTGGTTTAGACCTGGTTTAGACCTGTTTTAGTCCTGCTTTAGACCTGGTTTAGATCTGTTTTAGTCCTGGTTTAGTCCTGGTTTATTCCTGGTTTAGACCTGTTTTAGTTCTGGTTCAGACCTGGTTTAGATCTGTTTTAGTCCTGTTTTAGTCCTGGTTTAGACCTGGTTTAGACCTGGTTTATTCCTGGTTTATTCCTGTTTTAGTCTTGGTTTAGTCCTGTTTTAGTCCTGGTTTAGACCTGGTTTATTCCTGGTTTAGACCTGGTTTAGTCCTGGTTTAGACCTGGTTTAGTCCTGTTTTAGTCCTGGTTTAGACCTGGTTTAGACCTGGTTTAGTCCTGTTTTAGTCCTGGTTTAGACCTGGTTTAGTCCTGTTTTAGTCCTGGTTTAGACCTGGTTTAGTCTTGGTTTAGTCCTGTTTTAGACCTGGTTTAGACCTGGTTTATTCCTGGTTTAGTCCTGTTTTAGTCCTGGTTTAGTCCTGTTTTAGTCCTGGTTTAGACCTGGTTTAGTCCTGGTTTAGTCCTGTTTTAGTCCTGTTTTAGACCTGGTTTAGTCCTGATTTAGTCCTGTTTTAGTCCTGGTTTAGACCTGGTTTATTCCTGGTTTAGTCCTGTTTTAGTCCTGGTTTAGACCTGGTTTATTCCTGGTTTAGTCCTGTTTTAGTCCTGGTTCAGTCCGTTCATGCCTGCTGAGATGCAGTACGTTTAATGCCAGACTGTATCAAACACCAAACCCTCCACTAGAAAAACTACAAACTGCATCTTTAACTCATCTCCTTTTTAAAACAATATCGAAACACAAATACGCAAATATATTTTTCCTCACATTTTGCAGTACTGAAATAACCCCATATGTTTTCCCCGGCGCTGTTACGATCTATCCAGGAATCGACACAGTTAACATTTGCATAAAACAAACAGAATGGGGAAATAAAAATAGAAAAGGCAGTAACAGTTGTATTGAGTGGTCCCTGAAGAGGAGTTGAGGAAATAAACAAGTCTTTCTGAATATTAGCGGGCCAGCGTTACGGCTCATGCATATTCCGGATGCATATTGTATGTAGAGGGATCACAGATGTGGTAATTAAGACACTACAACTTTTTCAACCAACTGGGAAAGGCCTTGTGTAGATAAAAAATAAGAGCATTGTTGTACTTTGTAATTAAACTGTACTATATGTAGCAAGACCATGTTTTATTTAGTTGTCTCTCGAGTGTAATTCTTTGTTCTTACGAAACTCCGGCTTGTTCTTCTAATCAAAATATAGATCACAGGACGTCTTCTGCGAGAAACAGTGGACTGAGATAAATGATGTAAAAGTGGAGTTAGTTCCGAGTCAAGTTTCAGAGTTTCAGCCTATTAGTTCTACCTCCAGGGGTTGCCAGGTTTGTCTTGAAATGTGTCAGGAGAATAGCACCAGTTCTGACACACAGCGGTTGTCGTAGTTGGTGTAACAGGAAAACGGCGAGTGATGAAGTACAAACCCACCTTATATATTTGACTCTATCCTCTTATTTGGTCATATTTTTGATTAGTCCAATTCCATATATTCTGTGCAAAAGGAGTTCTGCATGTATGTTTTCATAGATCGGGGTGGACAGTTATTTTTTTCCACGGGGTCACAGGAGAAGCAGAAAATATTGTGGAGGGCCGGGCCAAATGCTTAACTCTGCAACTCTGCATAATATGAATTGTATTTTGTTATAAAAAGCAGTGAATATCATTGTTTAGACGAGCTGGTCAGACTGGTATGAGTTTGTTTGTTGTGATGAAGCAATGAAAAAGTGAGGCTGCCTTATAAAAAATGTCATTAAAAAACATCTCTAAAATAAAAGCAATGCAGCTTTAGTCCAGGCATGAGGGAAAATGATAAAATGTTTCACTTTGTAATTCCAAATGAGCTTCAACGGGGCAGTCAGAGTCAACCAAAGGGTCGTATCTGGCTTGGAAGCTGGACAATGCCTATGTCTGTTATAGACTATAAAGAAGTGGACTAAGTGAGTGTGATGTCACCACAGCATGTGCTTCAGTCAAATGAAGCTCACTGAGGCTAAGAACCTGTTTAGAAGAGAACACTAGCGGGTAAAAATGACAAAATATTTTATCGAAAGTGCCTTTCGTTTAGATGTGATGGTGTTTTGGGGCTTAAAAACGCAAAAATCTGAATTCACCCTCCAGAGTGGAAAAGTTGAATACGCTCCACCGTAGTGTTTACGTCTACACTGCCCAGACGCAAAACTGGGATCAGTCCTTGTTTAGTCTTGGTTCAATCCTGGGATCAGTCCTGGTTTAGACCTGTTTAGTCCTGGTTTAGCTTTTTTTTTAGGTTTTGGCTTTTGTTTAGATGGTGACTGCGTTTTTGGGGCTTAAAAATGCAAAAATCTGAAATCACCCTCCAGAGTGGAAAAGTTGAATACGCTCCACCGTAGTGTTTACGTCTACACTGCCCAAGACTCAAAACTTTGGTCAGATCTGCTCACGTCGCATACGCATTTACGTCACATACATACAGTACACAGAAACAAACATGTCGGATCATTTCCATGCGTCAGACCTTTACTGCAACTGCAATAAACTTACAGGAGGCTCCCAACAAATGTACAGAATCTTCAGAGATACTATTAGTAAACAGAGAAGGATCTGCAGTCACCTCTGTCAAATTCTGGATGCACCAGTTGGTGTCAGGTGAGCCTGGACTATTGTAATTCTTTGTATGTAGGAGTAGATCAGGGCTCCCTGCAGCACTTGACAAATACTAAGAAACATGAACACATCACACCTGTTCTGTGTGACATGCACTGGCTCCCTGTCTCATACAGGGTGCAGTTTAAAATGCTCTTACTTGTTTTCAAATGTTTGCGCTCTATGAGTCCAGTTCTATACTCTGCCCAGAGCCCTGAGATCAGCTGACCAGCTCCAGTGGGCTGTGCCCAAAACTCAGCTCAAGACAAGAGGTGACAGAGGCTTTTCTGTGGCAGCGTCCAGACTGTGGAACAACCTTCCTCTTCCTGTCAGAGTCTGTAACACAGTTTAAGACCAGACTGAAAACTCACCTCTTCTCCCTGGTATTTAGTTCGAGCTAGTCAGATTATCTTGGTGTTTTTATTGTAGTTTTCACATGTTTTCTGTATATATGTATATGCAACTGTTTCTTCTATTTTGTTGACTTTTATGTGAAGCACTTTGGTCATCTGAAGGTGTTTTAAATGTGCTATATAAATAAACTTGAACTGAATTACACTGGTCAGTCTGAGCGGCCTGCAGGTCCATCAGGCTGACCCATGGGTCTATTAAAATAACTGGAGGGTATTGCTGCTTGTAACTGTCTCCAGTTGATGTAGTGATACTCACTGGAACTTCAGCGGAAAAAATCCCATGGGCCAAGACAAGATTTTTCTCATAGAGGCAATGTAATCACAAACTGCTCGTGTTCAGCTGACAGGGACCTACAATTTTCAAAAATGTCAGATTTGTTGGCGATTTTTACCTATTTTTAGATCATAAACTTTTTCTCAGCTCAAAACCCTTCAGTTGTCTTAAAAAATGCTTTATAATCGTTCGCTCTGGCTCCGCTCTGCTTCGCTCTAGCTCCTCTCGCTCTGATTGGTCAAACTAGGGTGACCATATTTCCTTTTGTGAAAACCCGGACACCTTACCGGGGGTGGGAGGAGGGAGGGACTCGACATTGAGCTACTCTCACCTCACAACCTGTGCACATAGCCTATCATTTGTCTCAACTGGGATGGAAAATTGATGGAAAATTTCTTGTCCAAATCATAGTTAAATACACATTTGTGCTTCAGCATGTTGTGAGTGACCGACTGTTTGTGTCTGCTCCTTCTGAGTGCAGAGAGAGAGCTAGAGGAGCCGCTCAATTTAATGGCCCCAATGAACAGTAATGAAAACCCGGACATTTCCATCACTTAAAAAAACAAAACAAAAAACAGACGCCGAGGACAGGACGCATGACCGGTGAAAAACAGACGTTTGGTCAGCCTAGTCAAAGCGATCACGTGTGCTCCATGCGTGCGGTCGTGTGCCTTCGCTTGTGCCCGTGGGAGAAAAGAGCACTACTGCGCATGCTCGGTCGGCCCACAGCCACCGGAAGAACCTCGCCGGGCTAAAGGGGAATCTGGGATCATGCGCCATTGAGCTCGGCCCATTCACTTGAATGGGCGGCCATTTTGGAACCTGGGGGCTTGGACTGACCGCACCTACAGGAAGTAACAACAGCTGATATACGACACGTCACCACCGACACCGGGGACAGTTCTGAAGATGCAGCAGATGAAACATGTCAACAAGGTAAATACACTTTACTGTATTGTCTTTAAAAAGAACCTAAGAAGTAAAAATTCTCACTTCCTGTTTGGAACGTGGCAGCTCGCAGGTCAATTATGTCCATATATACTGTATATATAGTCCATGTATATTGTGTTTACATTTCATTTCTTATTTTGCCATCAACATAACAACACAACACGACCAGTGTTGGGAAGGTGACTTTTAAAATGTATTCCCCCACAGATTACAGATTACAAGCATGTAGTAATCCATTAAATTACTTAAAGTGAGTAATGTAATCTGAATACTTTGGATTACTTGATATTGTCATGCTTTTTAAAACTACATGAATGTACCAACCACATCCTGAAAATTCTTGTTTCTTCTCTTCAAATTGTCTGTTGAGCCCAAGTCTCCATGAAGAGGCTTTTGTTTACTGTAGAGAAGCAAAGACGAGGAAATCTTAACATGAGACGTTTTATGTGCTAAAAGAAAATAAAAAGTCCAGTCTTTCCTTAAACATATTAAAAATATTATTGATAGAGAAATGATTTTTATATGAGATCACTGCTGCCTTAAATTATGTTCACCTACTGTTAGTGTCATATTGTTTAGACCTGGTTTTACTCCTAGTTTAGTTCTGTTTAGTCCTGCTTTTAGACCTGGTTTAGACCTGGTTTAGTCCTTATTTAGTCCTGGTTGAGACCTGATTTAGACCTGTCTTAGACCTGGTTTAGGTCCTGGTTTAATCCTGGTTTAGCCCAAAATGTGAAAACAGTAACACACTGCCATGTAATCCATTTATTTCAACAAAGTATCTGTAATCCAGTGACCTTTCACTGAAACAGTAACTGTAACCGAATACAGTTACTCATAATTTGTACTCTGATTACGTAACACTGATACATATAATCTGTTACTCCCCAACACTGAAGACTATATCCATACTATCTTCAGTGTTAGTTGTTGGAGTATTCATAAGAGACATGCTGCTAATTTCTCATTTTCGCATGCTTCACTCTCCACTGCAGCCACTAGAGGGCAGTAAACTATACAAAAACACCCAAAGTACTCACAATTACCCACAACAGAGTACATATATACTCTCTCTGTTGGTAAATCACAAGCTCAGAATCCTTCCACCATTAGTACATTAAATATACACCATTCTAATTACTTCCAAACCAAATCATCTTGTCGTATAAATACAGAGCTGCAGCCACGTCCACTGTTTCCTGTGGGCTTTAAGTGGCTCATATTTCACCCCGGGGTCTGCGTAATGGGCCGGCTGCGGGAGACAGTGGCTGGGTAAATGTCAGCTCAGATTGCCTGTCTGTGCTGGTCCTGGAGGGGCTGTCCTGGAGGAAAACAAAGCACTAATTGTTTGGAGTCTGGCGTTATGGAGCTGAGAGCTGCTCATCATTTAGTCTAGAGATACACAAAGCGATCCATAACACACACTTGAGTCTGGAGTGGAGCTTTTTCACCTCCTCTGTGAATAATACATGTGGGTGCTAACGGTCTGCACATATTTACGACTCAAGGTGTACAGGCCTGTCAAAAGTACTGGAAATCAGATACTAATCGATACTGAAAGTACTACGAAAAGGTGACAGGCTCCCACTCAGTCAGCATGGTGCACTTTTAAGATTGGTATTTTGTATTGCTGATGCAAATTTTGAGACATTGAGGTATAAGATATTATCAAAGAATTACACTAAACCAGGGGTGCTCACACTTTTTCAACCTGCGAGCTACTTACAAAATGACCAAGTCAAAATGATCTACCTAATACAAAGCCAAGCAAACTGCACTGAAACACTCTGTCCCCCACAGTTTGAGAACCTCTTCTTTAAGAGAACTTCCTCTGGCACTTTACACAAAACTGTGAAAAAAGTGAAGGAAGATTTTTAAACCTGTTTTTTAAAGTTCCAAACTGGAGTTACATTCTTTTCTGGTTTTGCAGTGATATTTACCAGCCTCTGCACGTTTACCAAACCAAACGCACATCGTGACAAACACAGATGCATTTGTGCACTTTTGTTAGACAAACTTCAGCCAAATGTGGCAGTAGGTCTGTTCTGTAGATCCGCTCTATGCTGTAGACCTGCTTTGTGCCAACACTGGAACACAAATTTAGACTGGTTTTTGCTTCACGTTTGGTCTTGCTCTTCTAATCAGCCGCACTGTGGGAGGGGCTTGTGTTCGCTGTACGCAGGAAGGAGCGAGAGCGTGAAAAGGCGAGGGGCGGCGTGCTGACGTGAGGCAGATGGACAGGTAGGATGTTTAGGAAGTTTAACCTGCCCTGTGATGCACGCTGGTACACGAGGGCACACGCTGTCGCAGACGAGCCGTGCATAGGGAGCGTGTGTGTTTGTGATGCGCCGTAGAGTCTCCGCGGGTTTCAAATGAGCGCACAGGCTGCACTGAGACGCCCCACACGCTCCTGCACCCGCTACAAGTTTATTACCAACAGCAGCAACCGTAATGAAATATGATCACACTTGTTGAGTGTCAGACCTTGAGTGAGAGACAAGACCTGAGTCCAAAGGCGAGTCCGAGACGAGACACGGCGATCTGCCCACACGACCTTGGCGATCGACTGGTAGATCGAGATCGACGTATTGACCACCCCTGCACTAAACCAACTGGACTTACTTACATTTGTATTTTCTTATCATATTTATGACATTTTAAATAATAGATACATGTTGTTAAATTGGTCTTTCTTCATCAGTGGTGAAAGGATTATTCAATTATGTTTTTATGTCACTCCGGTATCTATAAAAGTACAAATACCGGTGTGAGATAGTATTTTGATCCCCACAGTACATTGACCCATACCGCTATAGGATTTTGACTCCTCTTACTTTTTTCTTCAGTAGTTACTTATATGATCATTATTTCTCATGTCATTTACTTTTATCATATATTGCTACATATTCATGATATTTTAAGGAATGTTTTGACGGATAACAACTTGGTATTTTGTGTAAATGTGACATATATACACAGCAATCTTGTCATTTTTTATTTTGTATTTTACATTGTTATGGTTTTTAATTTGCTATGCTCAGATAATCTTAAATCATAATGTCAGTTTAGGCAATGGTTTGTAAAGGATAATGACCTTGAATTTAGGAATGTTGTGTTATAATAAACATATTTGGGGGGGTCATAGGATTTTGACCTCCTTTATATATAATAGATCATTGTCAATATTCAACTAACATGACTTCTTACTTTACATCATCATAACTACAATAAACATATTGGGGGGGTCAGATTATCCCCTATTGAACTACTCAATTGATCAGCCCTGTCTATTTGTCCAGTGTGAAGAGCGTGCACTTTGTCTGATGTGTAAAGGAAGTGTGGTGGTTTTCAAAGAATCTAATCTGTGCCCTGACCTGACCCCCCATCACAGTCAGGAGCCATAATGTGGCCATCAGAGAAAAAAAGTTTGGTGACCCCTGATTTAAATTAATTCAACTTCCACTAGTTTTCATTCAATTTCCACTAGTGTTAATTCAACTTCCCTTAGTGTTAATTCAACTTCCCTTAGTGTTAATTCAACTTCCACTAGTGATAATTCAACTTCCACTTTTGTTAATTCAACTTCCCTTAGTGTTAATTCAACTTTTCCTAGTGTTATTTCAACTTCCCCAAGTGTTAATTCAACTTCCCTTAGTGTTAATTCAAATTCCCTTAGTGTTAATTTAAGTTCTCTTAGTGTTCATTCAACTTCCCCTAGTGTTAATTCGCTTCCCCTAGTGTTAATTCAACTTGCTAAGAGAGTAGACCAGTTTAAACCAGTTTTGTATATAGTTTCATCTTTAATTAACTAAAATAAAGTGTAAAACATATAATAAAACATATCTCTGGGTTGTGATAACCCTACAAAGTGTTACCCGTTTACTCGTTACTTTTACCTGTTTACTTACATTAATATAACTCTTGATTTGGGGGTTAAACAGGAACTTTGGTCCAGTGTTACTTAATTAACATTTCCAAAAATGTTAAATTAACTCTAGAACAGATTGGACTGATAAAAACCCAGAGAAACTGTTCAAATTAATTCTGTGAGAGTCTTTACCCACTTGTTCTGTATAGTACTATTCAGATAATGGAGATAAAATGTAAATGTTTGTGAAGAGCTTATCGGTAAGAGTGACCCAAACTATACACGATGACTTTATAATTCTTGAGACACTCCTAAAATTGAAATACGAGGAGTTATCTGTGACATTTTAACAGCTCATTTGAAACATCTGCGGAAAAATTATCTTAATGTTGCAGATAAAAACCTCGGCAAAAAGTGAGTGACGGGAAAGTTAAGTCTAACAACCAGCTCTTTATAGACGCTCTTATATAACAGCACTATTTTAAATGACTGCAATTTTTAGAAGTTTCTTGGACAGCCATCCTTAACCCCGATTATTACAATGGGCCATTCTCCAAACTCTGAACTCGTCATTATCCTCGGCACAGAAGACGAGAAGAAGAAGAAGAAAGAAAAAGAGTGTCTTATTCACAAAAAGAAAAGCTTAAAAATACCACACTTTGAAGCTTCAGTCTGGACCAAACCGTCTGTGTTCACTTGTCCTGGTTTAGTCCCGGTTTAGTCCAGATATAAGCCTGGTTTGGTGCTATTCTAGTCCTGGTTTAGTCCTAGTTTTAATCTTTATTTAGTCCTGATTTAGTCCTGGTTTTAATCTTTATTTAGTCCTGATTTAGTCCTGGTTTTAATCTTTATTTAGTCCTGGTTTTAGTCTTTAGTTAGTCCTGGTTTTAATCTTTATTTAGTCCTGATTTAGTCCTGGTTTTAATCTTTATTTAGTCCTGATTTAGTCCTGGTTTTAATCTTTATTTAGTCCTGGTTTTAGTCTTTAGTTAGTCCTGATTTTAATCTTTATTTAGTCCTGGTTTTAGTCTTTAGTTAGTCCTGGTTTAGTCCTGGTTTTAATCTTTATTTAGTCCTGGTTTTAGTCTTTAGTTAGTCCTGGTTTTAATCTTTATTTAGTCCTGGTTTAGTCCTGTTTGTGTTGGTTTAGTTTAGCTGGTTTAGTTCTAGTTTAGTCCTGTTTGTGTTGGTTTAGTTTAGCTGGTTTAGTTCTAGTTTAGTTCTGGTTTAGTCCTAGTTTGGTCCTGCCCTAGTCCCGGTCTTGTCCTGCTTTTAGCCATTTTAGTCCAAGTTTAGCTGGTTTAGTCCTGAACTAGTCCTGGTTTAGTAGTTCCGGGTTCAGTACTAGATTTGTTCTAGTTTAGTTCTGGTTTAGTCTTGGTCTAGTCCTGGTCTAGTTCTGGTTTAGTCTGGCTTGTCTTGGTTATGTTGAAGTTTACTCCAAGTCCTGAACTGGTCCTGGTTTAGTTCTGGTTTAGACCCAGAATATTTTTGTGTTTTATTCCTGCAAATCCTAGCGTAGTCCCAATATATTTATGCTATAGACCTGGTTTAGGCTCCTCTAGCCCAGGTTTAGTTCCAGTTCTAGTCCTGATCTGTTTTAGTCCTGGTTTAGTTCTGGTTTTTAGTCTTGGTCTAGTCCTGGTCTAGTCCTGGTTTAGTCCTATTTTAGTTTGAGCTTTTTCCTGGATTGTTCCTGGTTTGGTCCTGGTCTACATAGTCCTTGTCTAGTTCTGGTTTAGTCTGATAGTCTTTGTTATGTCCAAGTTTTCTCCAAGTTTAGCTGGTTTAGTCCTGAACTGGTCCTGGTTTTAGCTTTGTCCTGGATTGTCCCTGGACTAGTCCTGGTTTAGAGCCAGTATATTTTGTGTTTTAATCCTGCAATTTCTGATTTGGTTTAGTCCTAATCTAGTCCTGGTTTAGTTCTAGTTTAATCCCAGTATGTTTATGCTATAGACCTGGTTTAGACTCCTCTAGTCTGGGTCCCAGATTAGTCCTGATCAGGTTAAGTTCTGCTCCAGTCCTGGTTTAGTTCTAGTTTAGTCCAGTATATTTATGATACCAACCTTGTTTAAACTCCTTTTGCCCAGGTTTAGTCCCAGTTTAGTCCTGGTCTAGTCCTGATCTGGTTTAGTCCTCATCTCACCCTGGTTTAGTTCTAGTTTATTCAAAGAATGTTTATGCTATAGACCTGGACTCCTTTAGACTCCTCTAAATCCAGGTTTAGTCCCAGTTTAGTCCTGATTTAATCCAGGTTTAATTCTAGTTTAGTCCAGTGTATTTATGATACAGACCTGGTTTAAATTTCTTTAGTCTAGGTTTAGTCCCAGTTTAGTCTTGGTCTAGTCCAGGTCTAGTCCTGATCTGGTTTAGTCCTAATCTCATCCTGGTTTAGTTCTACTTAATCTAATATATTTACACTATAGACCTGGTCCAGACTCCTCTAGGAGGTTTAAGACCAGTTTAGTCCTGATTTAGTCCTGATCTGGTGTTAGTCCTGGTCTAATCCTGATTTAATTCTAGTTTAGTCCAGTATATTCATGCTATAGACCTGGTTTAGACCTCTGTAGCCTGGGTTTAGTCCCAGTTCTAGTCCTGATCTGGTTAAATCCTGATCTAGTCCTAGTTTAATTCTAGTTTAATGCAGTATATTTATGGTTTAGACTCCTCTAGCCTGGGTTTAGTCCCAGTTCTGCTCTAGTCCTGGTTTAGTCCCGGTTTATTTATGATGTGTTGACCTGATTTGGCCCTCCTCTGGTCCTGGATTAGTCCTTGTCTAGTCTTGTCCTAGTTTAATTCTAGTTCAGTGCAAGTATATTTATGGTATAGATTCCTCTAGTCCAGGTTTAGTCCCAGTTCTAGTCCTGATCTGGTTTAGTCCTGATCTAGTCCTGGTTTAGTTCTAGTTTAGTCCAGTATATTTATGATACAGACCTTGTTTAAACTCCTCTAGTCCAGGTTTAGTCCCAGTTTAGTCCTGATTTAGTTCTCATCTGCTTTAGTCCTGGTTTAGTTCTAGTTTAGTCCAGTATATTTACATTATAGACCTGGTTTATACTCCTCTAGCCTGGGTTTAGTCCTGGTTTAGTCCTGATTTGGTTTAGTCCTGATCTAGTCCTGGTTTAATTCTATATTAGTCCAGAATATTTATGGTTTAAACTCCTCTAGTCTGGGTCTGGAACCACGTTTAGTCCCAGTTTAGTCCTGGTCTAGTCCTGATCTGGTTTAGTCCTGGTTTAGTTCTAGTTTAGTCCAGTATATTTATGCTATAGACCTGATTTAGACTCCTCTAGCCTGGGTTTAGTCCCAGTTTAGTCCTGGTTTAGCCCTGATCTGGTTTAGTTCTGATCTAATCCTGGTTTAGTTCTAGTTTAGGCCCAAAATATTTATGCTATAGACCTTGTTTAGACTCCTCTGGGCTGAGTTTAGTCTCAGTTTGATCCTGGTCTAATCCTGATCTGGTTTAGTCCTAATCTCATCCTGGTTTAGTTCTAGTTTAGTCCAGTATATTTATGATACAGACCTTGTATACATTTCTCTAGCCTGGGTTTAATTCCAGTTTAGTCCTGATCTAGTCCTGATCTGGTTTAGTCCTAATCTAGTCCTGGTTAACTTCTTGTTTAGTCCAGTATATTTATGGTTTAAACTCCTCTAGCCCAGGTTTAGTCCCACTTCTCGTACTGATCTGGTTTAGTTCTGCTCTAATCTTGGTTTAGTCCTGGTTTATTTATGATGTGTCGACCTGATGTGACCCTCTTCTGGTCCTGGGTCAGTCCTGGTCTCGTCTTGTCCTAGTTTTTTTTGTTTAGTCCTGCTTCTGGTTTTGTCTCAGTCTAATCCTGGTTTAGATCTTGGTTTAGTCCTGGTTTAGATCTTGGTTTAGTCCTGGTTTAGATCTTGGTTTAGTCCTGGTTTAGATCTTGGTTTAGTCCTGGTTTAGATCTTGGTTTAGTCCTGGTTTAGATCTTGGTTTAGTCCTGGTTTAGATCTTGGTTTAGTCCTGTTTAGATCTTGGTTTAGTCCTGTTTTAGATCTTGGTTTAGTCCTGGTTTAGATCTCGGTTTAGTCCTGGTTTAGATCTCGGTTTAGTCCTGGTTTAGATCTTGGTTTAGTCCTGTTTTAGATCTTGGTTTAGTCCTGGTTTAGATCTTGGTTTAGTCCTGGTTTAGATCTTGGTTTAGTCCTGGTTTAGATCTTGGTTTAGTCCTGGTTTAGATCTTGGTTTAGTCCTGGTTTAGATCTTGGTTTAGTCCTGGTTTAGATCTTGGTTTAGTCCTGTTTTAGATCTTGGTTTAGTCCTGTTTTAGATCTTGGTTTAGTCCTGTTTTAGATCTTGGTTTAGTCCTGGTTTAGATCTTGGTTTAGTCCTGGTTTAGATCTTGGTTTAGTCCTGGTTTAGATCTTGGTTTAGTTGGTTTAGTCCTGGTTTAGATCTTGGTTTAGTCCTGGTTTTAGATCTCGGTTTAGTCCTGGTTTAGTCCTGGTTTAGTCCTGGTTTAGATCTCCGGTTTAGTCCCTGGTTTAGATCTCGGTTTAGTCCTGGTTTAGATCTGGTTTAGTCTGGTTTAGTCCTGGTTTAGATCTCTGGTTTAGGGTTTAGTCCTGGTTTAGATCTCGGTTTAGTCCTGGTTTAGATCTGGTTTAGTCCTGGTTTAGATCTTGGTTTAGTCTGGTTTAGATCTTGGTTTAGTCCTGGTTTTAGATCTTGGTTTAGTCCTGGTTTAGTCTGGTTTAGTCTTGGTTTAGATCTTGGTTTAGTCCTGGTTTAGATCTTGGTTTAGTCCTGGTTTAGATCTTGGTTTAGTCCTGTTTTAGATCTTGGTTTAGTCCTGTTTAGATCTTGGTTTAGTCCTGGTTTAGATCTTGGTTTAGTCCTGGTTTAGATCTTGGTTTAGTCCTGGTTTAGATCTTGGTTTAGTCCTGGTTTAGATCTGGTTTAGTCTGGTTTAGATCTTGGTTTAGTCCTGGTTTAGATCTGGTTTAGTCCTGGTTTAGATTTGGTTTAGTCCTGGTTTAGATCTTGGTTTAGTCCTGGTTTAGATCTGGTTTAGTTCTGGTTTAGATCTCTGGTTTAGTCCTGGTTTAGATCTGGTTCTAGTCCTGGTTTAGATCTCGGTTTAGTCCTGGTTTAGATCTCGGTTTAGTCCTGGTTTAGATCTCGGTTTAGTCCTGGTTTAGATCTCGGTTTAGTCCTGGTTTAGATCTCGGTTTAGTCCTGGTTTAGATCTCGGTTTAGTCCTGGTTTAGATCTCGGTTTAGTCCTGTTTTAGATCTTGGTTTAGTCCTGGTTTAGATCTTGGTTTAGTCCTGTTTTAGATCTTGGTTTAGTCCTGGTTTAGATCTTGGTTTAGTCCTGTTTTAGATCTTGGTTTAGTCCTGGTTTAGATCTTGGTTTTAGTCCTGGTTTAGATCTTTGGTTTAGTCTGTTTTAGATCTTGGTTTAGTTTAGTCCTGGTTTAGATCTTGGTTTAGTCCTGGTTTAGATCTTGGTTTAGTCCTGGTTTAGATCTCGGTCTAGTCCTGGTTTAGATCTCGGTTTAGTCCTGGTTTAGATCTCGGTTTAGTCCTGGTTTAGATCTCGGTCTAGTCCTGGTTTAGATCTCGGTTTAGTCCTGGTTTAGATCTTGGTTTAGTCCTGGTTTAGATCTCGGTTTAGTCCTGGTTTAGATCTTGGTTTAGTCCTGGTTTAGATCTCGGTTTAGTCCTGGTTTAGATCTTGGTTTAGTCCTGTTTCAGTCCTGCTCGGTTACACACTCTGCACAGACATTGCGTAACATTTGCCCGATGTTTGAGGCGTTTCCATCGGTTACCCCGCATCCATTTGAATTGGCAGCGTGGTTCATCCCAACGATTAAACCGCCCCGCGATCTCTTCACTTTTGGCGGGAAGTCTTTTATGTGCACTGTGTAGTAACGTTCACAGTGGGGAGTCTCGCCTAATAACAGCTCTCATGAAAACTGACAACTACGGCTCCCTGCAGAGGACACACTTACACACTTGGCTTCTTTGACGCGTTATTATTATTAAAATTTCAAATGTTTACCCAGGACGTAGGAATGATCGCGCGTCTCAGCAGAGCGCGTGGAGAATAATGAATGAGGAGAGAGGAAAAAAGCTTCAGGGCTAAAAATTCTTGGCTGGTGTTTTGACTGAAGTGGGTTTGGGGCTGAAGGAGACGATAACAGCAGAAATCTCCAGGACAACGGAAGGAGACCAGACAGAATATATTAGAATCTTTAAAGGAGTATTATGTCACTTTTCTACCGGCTTGTCTCATGGGCAGTGTTGGGGAGTAACAGATTACATGTACCGGAGTTATGTAATCAGAGTACAAATGATGAGTAACAGTATTCAGTTACAGTTACTGTTTCAGTGATTGGTAATTGGATTACAGTTACTTTGTTGAAATAAATGGATTACACGGAGGTATGTTCCTGTTTTCACATTTGGGCTATAACCCTTTTTTTTTTTTTTTTCTTCTCAGTAATTCCACTCATTGCCAGACACTAAATCAGGTCTAAAACCAGGTCTAAAACCAGGTCCAGACCAGGTCTAAACCAGGTCTAAAACCAGGTCCAAACCAGGTCTAAACCAGGTCTAAACCAGGACTAAACAAGGACTAAACCAGGACTAAAACCAGGTCTAAACCAGAACTAAACTAGGACTAAACCAGGTCTAAAACCAGGTTTAAACTAGGACTAAACTAGGACTAAACCAGGTCTAAAACCAGGTCTAAACTAGGTCTAAACCAGGACTAAACAAGGACTAAACCAGGACTAAAACCAGGTCCAAACCAAGTCTAAACTACGTCTAAACTAGGACTAAACTAGGACTAAACCAGGTCTAAACTAGGTCTAAACCAGGACTAAACAAGGACTAAACCAGGACTAAAACCAGGTCTAAAACCAGGTCCAAACCAGGTCTAAACCAGGACTAAAACCAGGTCCAAACCAGGTCTAAACTAGGTCTAAACCAGGACTAAACAAGGACTAAACCAGGACTAAAACCAGGTCTAAAACCAGGTCCAAACCAGGTCTAAAACCAGGTCCAAACCAGGTCTAAACCAGGATTAAAACCAGGTTCAAACCAGGTCTGAAACCAGGTCCAAACCAGGACTAAACCAGGTCTAAACCAGAATTTAATCAGGCCTAAACCAGGTCTAAACCAGGATTTCACAGGACTAAATCATGCTGTGTGGACGTGTCTCCTCTTCTTCTATCAATAATATTTTGAATATGTTTAAGTAAAGTCTGGGCTTTTTATTTTCTTTTATCAGACAAAACTTCTTATGTGAAGATTTCCTCATCTTTGCTTCTTTACAGCAAATCAAGTAATCCAAAGTATTCAGATTACATTACTCACTTTAAGTAATTTAATGGATTACGTTACAAACTACATTTTGGGGTGTGTAATCTGTAATCTGTAGGGGAATACATTTTAAAAGTAACTTTCCCAACACTGCTCATGGATATATTTTTGATTTGCATGGGATTTATTATCATTATTTCATTTTTGCACAGTTTTCTTCTTACAACCTCTTGAATACAGCTGAGAGATTTATTTCTGTTACCATATTTCTCTATTTTTTTAAATTTTCTTATTTACTTGTACATATACTTTTATTTAATTATGCCTTATTTGACACCAGTCTCTTGTTATTTTTGCTGCTTATATTTATGTATTATTCTACTTTATTTTGTTTCTCTTTGTTATTATAATCTATTGTGATGTGTGAGTTAATGTGTCCAAATCATTTCCCTTGAGGACGAATAAAGTTTGTCTAAGTCTAAGTCTAACGATCTGCAGTACAGTAGTTAAACTGTCTTAAATTCATCGGAACATTAATTGCAAACTAGAGCCGGGCACATCATTTTGCGTAAACTTATTAATTCATTATCTCTGACCATTATTTTTCTCTCTTTATTACAGTTTTTGTTATTTATTTTTTATTGTTAACATCTGTTGATCACTGGCTTTTTTTTTTAAAAAGTCCATCATGAGCGAGTCTAGAATGTTCCTGCTGCGGCGCTCACCGAAAACGGACAGAAAGAAAGTGGGATAAACAAACATGGAGAAGGGTGAGGAACTTTTACATGGACATTTTCATTGTAAAGTTCTTCCAGACGGCGCAGTCGACACAGACGAAGTCATTTTAACACTGCAACACTGAATTATCTTATCACCGGAGTTTCACGAGTCTGAAATATCACCTAAACGCAAATCATTCAGTGAAACAAGTGGAGCGAGGCTTAGGACGACCACGTCAGATGCAACGTGTCAGAGTCATGGCTCCACATGCATCATGTCACTGAGTGCTTTAGGGTCTCACTTTTCCTCCGCGAGAAGCCAGTGCCAGCGATATCATTCTTAATAATAATAATATTCTTGAATGCCTTAGCACACAGGTGTCAAACATAAGGCCCAGGGGCCAGATCAGGCCCCCCAAGACCTTTAATGTGGCCCCTGGGTGATTTTCTACTAAAATAATTTTATTATATTTTCTATTAAAATATTGGTCATTTTCTGCGGTGTTTATCACAGCAGCGTCTCCAGCGTCTCTGTACGTGGCCCCTCCCACCAGAGCAGCACAAATGAAGACTTGTCTCTTTCCAAACGCTCTTAAAGGACGATCGTTTTGACTGTTGACCGTGACACCCTCATCAGAAAAATGTCCAACATGAGAAAAGTGGAGCCGAGTGCAGGATTTTACAACAAAAATGGACTTATTCCTATTTACAGACAAGTTCATGTTAAAACATTGTGTTGAAATTTTATTTTTCTTAAAGTTTCAGGTTGTTCATAATATTATAATTTTATAATAAGAAAGAGTTCATCAATTAAAAAAGATTTCTGTAATAGATTTGTGTTTCTCTGCACACATATTTGAACTTATTGTTATATTTGGGGTTTATATGACATGAGTTTTCTGATCCGGCCCCTTTGGGATCAAAGTAGGTTGGATACGGCCCCCGGACCAAAATGAGTTTGACACCCCTGGCTTAGCAACTTTATTTGTTCAGAAAAGAAAAAAAAAAGTTCTAGGAATTGACAAACTGCACTGAAGTGTTTTCTGGTTGTGTGTTCTGTTTTCTGTTACTGTTTTTGACTGAGATTCTCATTTTTATATCAAACAGGAAACATTAAAGCTCTGGCAGTGGCATTTTGTATTTGGTTAGATTTTTTCAGTTGAGATTTACACTGAATACTTTATTTCACTGCTGCTGATCACATGCACTTTACTTTTGAATTCAAATCATTAAGTCAAATTCTAAGATCTCACAAACTGCACTGAAACAGTTTTTTTTTTTTTGAGTAAGGTAAGAGTATAAACATAGACTTTACAGACTAGTGCCCTGCTCCTCGGAATGTTCTGTTTGCAAAACAGATATGTGGCACTTTCATTTACATTTCAAATAAAAGTCACTATATGTTACTTTTGAATTCATCAATTGGTTTTGCGTATAACATGTTATTAATCATGATTAATCACAAGAAGTAATGTATGAAAGTATATTTTCTACTGCTGGGGACATTGTAACAGACAGATCTGCACTTACTGCAGACCATGTGGACAAGTTGTTTTTTCTGGCATGAACCATGCTTCTGTTCATCAACAACAAACCTATGTGCCTTTTTATATTCGCTGGTCCTGAGCCAACTCCCAGGTGGTGTTGTTGGTTCTGTTCATCTATGAGGTGTTATGTTAATGTAAATGTTAATGTTAATTAATGGTTTAGGCAGTAGTTACTACAAGACATGGAGTTAGAAGCCCTCGGAATGCCACAGAGGTAATAACAGAGAGAGGTAAGAGCACAATGAGTCCCACAGATCTTGAGAGAGTGTTTGCCTGAGACGGCTATTAAATGTGATCATAAAAACCATTCGCCGAAGACCTTTTAAATATTTAAATGTAGTTTTATCAGCGCTCCTCACCTTGGCAACAGATCATCTTCACCTTTCTGTCTCTCTCTTTCTCTCCTTTTCAATCGCACAATGATTTTAATATTCGCCTGAAGGTTTGTGCGAGCGTGTTGACGATCGAGTAGAGATGACGCATGCAGCCATTGTGGTGATTCAGTGTGTGTTTTGTATTCAGTGCTCAGTAGCCGACACAGGAGGGCACGGAATGAAATCTATTGAGTTTAATGTGGAGCAGCATACGAGTGAGTCATGGTGATGGCAGAGGCAGTCGCACGTATTAGGAGATTGAAAGTTTATTGTCCGAGGTATTCAAATAGCATAAACGCACTGTTAAATGTCACATCATGGTTCTGAGGTCCATAGAAAACAGCACAAATAAGGACTAAATCTGAATGTTTTAATGAATTAAACTGGAAGTGAAGTTCACTTTTTTATGCTACTAAATTGTGTATATGGTGTTTTATTACTGTTCCTATTCCCTTTTTTGGTAATTTTAGTGAAAACCAGGTAAATTTACAGCTGAAAACTGAATGTGTGCTGTCTCTACTGTAATTTCAAGTACTAGGTGATATCACACAGGACTGCCCTAATTCAAGTCAGGTTTTTGTAATAAAAAATCCTGTTAGACCAACTGCACTTATCCTAATATGCCCCACCCCGCCCCTCACTCTCCCCTTTAGTCCAGCAGACGTAGCCCCTCCTCCCCCCTCACTCTCCCTTTTAGTCCTTCAGACCCTCCTCCTCCTCCTCCCCTCACTTTCCCCTTTAGTCCTCCAGACCCCACCCCTCCTCCCCTCACACTCTCCCCTTTATTCCTCCAGGAACACTCACTGATTCAAAACTGAGTTTTGACAATAATTGTGCTGCAGTGTGGAAAAGAGTCACCAGTGCCTTCACTGTCTGAGGAAGTTTTTCTTTTACCATGTAGACAGAACCATGATGACTCTGTTCTATAAAAAGTTTATGGAATAAGTTTGAACGTTTTCACTGGTCTCTTGGTTTGGGAGAGTCTGCTAAAAAGCAAGAACTCCCTGAATCAGTCGGTTAAATGGGTGTGAGGTGATTGTCCATCCTCAGAGCCGCCTGGACTCTCTGTACTCAAGACGCTTACAGAGAACGTCCCAGAGGATTCTAAAAGACGTGCAACATCCACTAGCTGCTTCCTTCCTGGTCAGAGACTTTTAGTCCCAAGATCTAGAACAAAACATTTTAAAAAGAGCTTTGTTCCAGCTACTATCATACTTATGAATAAATTGTAATCTATCTATCAATTTTAGTACATTTATCTTGGAAAACAAGACAAATGTAGTAAAATTGTTTTTATTTATGTAATATTTATTGTGATCTTAGCCAAGGGTGATGGATGAATTTAACAAATGTTTATGGAAGAAACCTACTCTGCACTGGAGCTCTGTAACACCTTATTTTGTAAGGTGACCTGGACCTAGACCTGAACTGAACCAAAACTGAACTACAACTAAAACAGGACTAAACTAGAACTGAACCAGGACTAAAACAGGTCTAAACTAGAACTGAACCAGGACTAAAACAGGTCTAAACTAGGACTAATCTTTGACTTGAGAGAGTGAGGACCCTGAGTCCATGGAGCATGGTGTTCACAAAGCACATTTGGGTGACTGCTGCATTTAGCTCCGGGGGGTGCGGAGCTCTGAGCCGGTCCTTTCACCCAATGGTCTGCACGGGCACAACTCCGGGTCTTTCACACACTCTGTCCTGGTTCAGTTCTGGATTAGTCCTGTTTTAGTCCTAGTTCAGTCCTGGTTCAGTTCTGGTTTAGTCCTTAGCTGTTGAGCCGTTTGATAAAGGTAAACATTAGTTAAAGTGACGTTAAGTTAGCAAGAAACGCTTCCATTTCGGCAGTGTCAAATGCTTCGTGTGCCAGCTGCTGCCCCCTGCTGGTCAAGTACGTGTCTGTGTTTGTGGTTCTGTCTGAGTTTGTGGATTTCTCAAAATGAGTGTCTCAAAATGATGTCATACCAGATATCTGTGAGTTAGTGTAACTGGCGACCCACAAATGTGAATCACATTTTACAAACTGAATTTTCAGTTTTACAAATGAAATCATTTCCTGCAAATGAAAAAAAGATATATTTACAAATACACATATATTTGTAAAAAACAAAATACAAGTTACAAATATTAAATTAGCATTTGTGGATCAAAACACATGCACAAATCAATGATGCCATCTGTGCATTTGTGAATATTAATAAGACAAAAGTACCTCCACACGAATAAAGCAACCAAACCCAACCTTAGCTCTCCAGGTTCTGCCCAGTTTAGCAGCTTGATTTGCAATGTGATTGTGGGCGGAGTTTAGTATCTTTACAGATGTACTTTATTAGAGAAGTGTGAAGAATCCCTCAGTCGTCCAGGTAGAATCCATGTCGAGGAGAAAATTCAGTTTGTCGACTGGACAAAAGTTAGTTTGGCTGAAGACGTTTTGCTGCTCATCCAAGCTGCTTCTTCAGTTCTGGTTACAATGCGGGTTGACACTTCCTTATGTCTGTCTGCTTTTTGATTCTCACCACCCACTGCAGCACAAACTTGGAGCTATTCGGACACTACAACACAGGGCTCAAGCGGTGCCAACAAGCACAGAGGGAAAGGAGGAAGAAGAAGAACATGTGCAGGAAGCCCTCTCTGTTTGCAGAGATCCAAAATGGGCCTTCAACAAAACCAAGAGAACTACAAAACAGGACAACAGAGAATCAGAACCCAGGAGAAAGGGGGTAACTATTCCTTACATGGCTGGTGTTCCTGATAAACTACAGAGGATCTTCAGACAACATGAGATCCCGGTCCATTTCAAACCTACGAACACTCTAAGACAGAGACTGGTCCACCCAAAGGACAAAGCACCGAGCCACAAACAAAGCAATGTGGTCTACTCCATTCAGTGCAGTGAAGACTGCAGTGAACGCTACACTGGAGAAACTAAACAGCTACTTCACAAGAGGATGTGCCAACACAGACGAGAGAGCAGCAGTGGACCTCAGTCTTCTGTTCATCTCCACTTAAAAGCCACGGGGTACTCATCTGAGGACAGCGAGGTACAGATTTTAGCCAGAGAAAAAAAAATGGTTTGAGAGGGGAGTGAAAGAAGCCATTTTTGTTAAGAAAGAGAATCCTTCTCTAAACAAAAATGGAGGACTCAGACACCATCTAACTCCTATTTACAACTCCATCCTCAAACCTAATTCAAAACAAACGAGAGAACAACAGGTGTAGCCAGGTCAGGTCCAGAGGTGTGGAAGCTCCATTATGGCCATGAATTGTTCTGCTAATTAGACCCCACACCCTGTACAGGTCAATAGGCCGAACTAACTAACAGAAACTGTAAACAAGTGTCTGTTAGCTCCTCCCTGCAGATATAAGGAAGTGTCCACCAGCGTCTGACCAGAACTGAAGAAGCAGCTTGGATGAGCTGCGAAACATCTTCAACCAAACTAACTTTTGTCCAGTCAACAAACTGAATTTTCTCCTCGACGTACATTAGAGAAGACAGAACCGTTTTGTGCCAATTCAAATATTATATGTGAGGTTCACTTTTCTGAATCGTCCAAAAAATCTGATCATTTCTGTTGAAACCGGACAGAACTTACTAAATATTTAAGTAGCATTGTACAAAACTGACAATTAAAATCAGCCATTTTATATGTGAATAAGGCAGGATTTTTACAATAGATCTAAATGCATTTTGCTGATTCTGTTTGCTGTCATGGGCCTAAAAGAAAAAAGAGACTGGGCTCAAGTTCTAGCTTGGGTTGGGTCTGTTTCATAGTTTTCTCCATCTCTGTTGTTGCGAATAATGCAATGACTCTAGATAAAATAAAGCGCTTTTTATTATTATTATTATTAGTAGTAGTAGTAGTAGTAGTAATGTTATAAGAGTGTGCTTAGTGTGGTCATGGGGCAGTCTATAAATAAACTTGAGCTGTAGGTGTTAGTAGCCAGTGACAGCTCGTCCAATCAGAGCTGACCTCCTCCACATGCTGTTTGATGATAATGCTGTTCTATATGGGGCCCACAAAGAGAATACGAGGCCCTATTAAACTCTGTGTTAAACTCTTTTATGACCATAACGTCTCCTGACACACTGTGACATGTCATTAAACATGGACTGATCTGGCATGGATCTCACTGCTAATGTCTGTCCGTGATCTCACTTTGAACCCACGCCAGACGTTACAGCGAGATGGAGAAGCATTTGAGATGAGAAAAGTTACGTAAGTTACGCTTTGTGCATGCTGGAAATCTACTGTTATGTATTGTAAAGCGTGATGTAAAAGAGCCAGTATTACAATAAATTAACTCTTGTGAACTTTAGCTCTTTCTCCCATGAAGACGACATTTGATGACCTTGTTTCCTTAATGACGTCTTTTGACACCTCCACTGTATCACTAAAGACGTGATTTGACGACCATTAGAAACGGCTCAGTTTTTCACATATTAACAGAGACTGTGATAGGTGGGGGCCTCTACAACCCACACTAGGCTGACCAATAGGATTCAAGGATATGTTTTTGCCGATTATTTCTGAAGTTAATCGGAAAAAACACAACACGAAACATGTGCAATGGAAAGACTCGGCGCACAGTTTTAGAAATAATGATATGAGCGGACGTATTTTATGGGTAAGTTTAGAGAAAGTTACTTTTATAGATTTCAAAGTGATGATGAAGTTGATTATAAAGTGGAAAACGGCGATAGCGACGGACTTTCAGAGGGTGAAACTTATGAAGGTGAGAATGTCGCTGATGCGTCTGTATGGAGTCCTGCGATATCCAAACAATCTGGAACCAAAATTGCCCTGAAATCTGGATGTTGCTCAGGCTAGTACTTTGAAATATTTCAGTCTTTTTTTACAAGATGCGATGTATGATAGAATACTACAGAAACAAACACTTATGTGGAGCTCTGCACACAAGAAAGTAACCAAGATGACAAATACTGGACACCCACTGACGGGGAAGAGTTTTATTATTATATTATTAGATTATAATAAGCTAAATGAGTTGAATACGTTAATAAAGTTGAAAAAAAAAAAAATTATTGGGTGCACACAGGTGACAACAGGTAAAAACAGGTGCACACTTGGTTATACTGTATCTGGTGATATGAAATCTTTTTAAATACTTTTTACAAATTTTTTATATATATATTATATATAATATATATATATAACAGTTTTTTTGTTTTTGATTTTGCACCTGACCAGGTAAACTCTCATTTTCAGTGAGCTGTTATAAACCTGTAAATGAGTTGAATCACATTTAAACATCCAGAAATAAAGAGTTGAGAGTCTAAGGTTTCCAGAGATACAAATATGTCTGTGTTTCAATTAAGTTCATGAGTGTGAAAATCATTTATAATCACTTGTGGAAGTCTGTTTTCTTTTATGCATTATGCTCTATGGGTAACCCTAGTTATATATGTGTGGGTTGTTCTTAGTCGGCGTCCGAGGGGGAAAGAGTTAATACATGTTAGAATGTTGTTACCTCATCAAAAACAGACCTGGACTTGTGTTTTGTTTCATTCATGTTGTTCATGTTTGAGAAATCCTGCATTATTAACCTGTCTACACATCTATGGAAGATCATTTGTTTCATGATGAATTTATCTATTTGAATTTTTTAACTCTGAAAATACATGTTTGAATTATTCTTATGTTTTATGAGTGTTCGTGGTTGGAATTTCAAGTGTGCCTTTTCATAGTGTTTCAAATTCAACATAAAAAAATCTCCTTTTAAATATTCAGTACAAATATTTTCAAGCCCTCAAATTCAATAGTCAAAATTCAAAGAGTGAAATTCGCAGGATTCAAGATGCCAAGGCCTAAGCACTCAATGCAAAGTGATCTGATTTAACTTAATAAACAGAAAATGGTGAAGTGAAGTGATCTGATTGGTCAGAATTTGCCTCATGCTCTGTCTCTTTTATTTCTTAAGTAAAACTCTGCGTTCGATTTTCCTCAAGCCTTTTCCTGGAACGGTGGCGGAAAAAGTCGACAGAGCACAGATTCCGAGTCCGAATCCAAGATGACTGTGCCCACTGTGATGTGTAAATATGAAGTGTTTTCATTGTGTTTGGACACTTTGGTGTTTAAATGACAATTTCAGTCACTCATCTTACTGCAATACTTCACCGCCTCTGTATCACTGCCTATAGGTTTGGTAGTCAGTGTTGTGGTGAGGCCAATATTGAACAAATATTTGATTTAACAGGCGTTAACCTCCTTAAAGTTGTAAAAGAAGAGAAATCATAGCATAAAATGAAGTGCAAATTTCAAAAATTGAATGACTTAAACTGGCAGCGTTTTCATAAGATGAGGGAACAGTCATCATTTTGGGGCCATGTTCACTTTTTCTGAAGCCTTAATTTATAGGCATGTTTGAGAGACCAGAACTTCATAAAAAATAGAGCTAGGAAGATGAAAAATTGTATTATTGTAGAGGGGCCAAAAAGGTCACATTTGGTCTGTGACCATATTTGGGACTCTACACCAACCACATGAAAGCTCAGAAAAGTGTGAGATTGTTGTCAGAAATGGTCATTCTCTCAAATATTCAGGTCCAACAGTTAGTTTGTAAATATCTGCTTGGAGTAAATAGATCTTGGACATCAAAAATTGAAAAAAAAAAAATTGAGTAGCAACCAAATGTGAGATTTTGGGGCCCACAGCTCCCTCCCCCTTAATAAAGATACACAATATTTGACAACAGATTCAGAATCTGTGTCATAACTTTTCAGTTCATATTCTGATGGGTAAAATATACACAATATATGTACGACTGGACTCATTCGAAGGTTTACAAATATTTATTTTATGCTCAACTACAGACATATATGGCGAGGAGAAAATTCAGTTTGTCGACTGGACAAAAGTTAGTTTGGTTGAAGACATCTCAAAGCTCATCCAAGCTGCTTCTTCAGTTCTGGTCAGACGCTGGTGGACACTTCCTTATATCTGCAGGGAGGAGCTAAGTAACTGAAACTAACACATGTATTGTTCTGCTAATTAGACTCCACACCCTGCACAGGTCAGTATAGGTCTAACTACCAAACAGAAACTGTAAACAAGTAGGTGTGTTAGTTTCAGTGTAGTTAGCTCCTCCCTGCAGGTATAAGGAAGTGTCCACCAGCGTCTGACCAGAACTGAAGAAGCAGCTTGGATGAGCCGCGAAACGTCTTCAACCAAACTAACTTTTGTCCAGTCGACACACTGAATATTCTCCTCACCGTGGATTCTACCTGGACGACTGAGGGATTCTTCATACAGACATATATGCACAGATTTCTATCCTATGCACACAAATATTTCTTAAAGTTTTTATACTCCATAAAAAATCTAACTCCTAAACAGGACCATGAACGCTCGTATTAATCACAGGCTCCTGAATTGTGCTGTTTAAGTCCATCTTCAAACCATCTTAAATCTTTTTGGCTGTGTTTCCTAATGTGTGCATAGTGTCATCGTGGTATGTTCAAAAACCATAGAGATTCATGTAGAACACCCTCCGCTGCAAAGTATCATCCGTGAGAATATGTATTGTATACGGTAAAAGATCTGAAGGTTTAAACGTGGAGCAGGCGGCACAGCAGGCACATGTGAGCAGGTTATTCACAGTTTACGTTCTGGTGTGTTTCCTGTGTCCTCGGTATCACAGATGGATTAGGCTAATCTACATGTGCTACAGCCGCTAATCCAGATCATCCACCAGTGTTCATCTGAGGAGTGGCTTTTCCTCTCATGCTGTGAACACACAATCAACTACATCGTGAAAAAAATCTATTATGTCATGTGTGTTAAGGCCACCGCACACTACAGGGTTTATAAACGATTTTTAAACGTGCGACAAAAAGGGCACACCACAGACACGAGGAGAATCTTGTGAGACTTAAAATCTCTGATCGCAAAGACTGCAGCGAGATATATCTGCGGACCACAGGATATAAAGTTGGGAGCGCACCTCGCATCAGCTGTTACTTGTCTAAAGTAAAATCACTCGCTTTGAACTCTTCAGGCTACGTTCAGACAGCAGGGCTTAACGCTTAATTCCGATTTTTTTGTGAAATCCGATGTTTTTGCGAGGTTGTTCACATTTCGTTCAACTGTCTGCAACTTCAGGTTTGCAGTCTGAACGCAGCCTTACGTGTTCAAAAGATCAGAGCATTGCACTTATTATTATTTGTAAAATGTGGTGCGATACTTCAGATATGTGATTTTTAAAGCATAAAAGGTTGGCGGTAAAGTCCACAGGAAGTAGAGTCACTACCAGTAATCTGCAGCTTCACCTCTATCCGAGCGCTATGTGGATGTAAACACACACGTGAGGAACTACTTTTAAAGAACGCCTCAAACTGGGTTAATAGTGCGGGTAGTGTGGACTGGTTGTCATTATCTGAGGAGGACAAATGATACATAATGTGACATAATGTGGATGAGATGCTGCACTTTAAATGTACCACTTTACAAGAGGTGAGGAATAAAGTCTTCTCATTATTTTTGCTACATCCCAAGTTTGTATGTTTGTATGCAGTGTTGGGGAGTAACGGATTACATGTACCGCCGTTACGTAATCAGAGTACAAATTATGAGTAACTGTATTCCGTTACAGTTACTGTTTCAATGAGTGGTAATTGGATTACAGTTACTTTGCTGAAATAAGTGGATTACAAGGCGTATTTTCCTGTTTTCACATTTTGTGCTACATCCCATTTATTTATTTTTTATTTTGTAATTCCACTCATTGCCGGAAACCCAAACAGAACGCGACAGTAAGAGCGATGTAAACGTCATGTTAAAGTGGCGGTGTCAGTCACACAGTGGAAGCAGCAGTGCATTGGTAAAAACGCATTTGTGTCTTGAAATTCTTCTCCCGATGTGAGATATATATAAAAAAAATATATATTTAAAATCGCCTACTTTTGAAACAGGAGCTACTGGCACTGGTGAAAACAACCTGCATAGACTCTGCACTATATCTGCACTACTGTATACAAAACACACAAACACACACACAAACACACACCATCATGTCATCAACCTGAGAACCCGCGGACCTACGTCTCCTTCCGTAGTTACGCGCGACACCGACGTCTCGTGCGCCGCGTGTGGAAAGTGTTTTCTGTAAACCGCACTTCCTTGTGCGCCTCTAAACCAGAAACTAACACCAGGACAAAACCAGGACTAAACCAGGACTAAAGAGGACTGACAGGTTAAACTAGGATAAACCACGATAAACCGAACTAAAGACCTGGTCTAGACCTGGTCTAAACCAGGTCTAAAATCAGGATAAACAGGTCTAAAAATCAGGACTAAACCAGGACTAAACAACATGATACCTAACAGATGACATAATTTAAGTGATCTCATATAAAAATAATTTCTCTATCAATAATATTTTTTAATATGGTGAAGGAAAAGCTGATCTTGTTCTGTCTTTTAACAGACAAAACCTCTTATATTCAGATCTCATGGTCTTTGTTTCTCTACAGTAAACAGTTGTTTACATGGAACTTGGGAGGTGAAGAGAAGAATTCAATGTGGTTGCTACATTCATGTCGTTTTGACAATATCAAGTATTAATCAGATTGTTACTCACTTTAAGTGATTTAATGGATTACGTTACAAACCAGTAATTGTAATCTGTAGTTTGTATGTTTGTATGTCACTCCTCTGCCCCTGACGCTCTGTTTTATTGGCTGTTACCGTCGCGTTGCTGATGTTTGGTGGTTATGATCTGACAGAGCAGCTCAGAGTCACACTGACATCACACACACGAAGAGCACACACACACACACACACAGATACACACATGAGGAGTACAGCGGCTTGATTATCGCATATGAAGACACCAAATCAGGTCCGAACTGCGGGAGAATCAAATCAAAGACAAAAATTTCTCCTGTAGTGTGTGGCGGCCTTTAGACTGACTTGAATTCAGAATGTTGATGCACTACGGAACATTTCTGGTTTTGGTATGGCATTAAACATATGTAGCTTCATTGAAACAAGGTGGTAACGCCACCATGCCAAGTTGTAGATCAGATCTGTGAACAAATATTGTGGGGATCCTTGCACTACAAAATGGATTCCCCACAATATTCATGAATTTACAAACTCACAAGAATCCATCTCGAAGGACCCAGCGCTGCAATGATAGTCAGGTGTGTGGACCAATCACGTCGCAGCATTGAGGTCTGTGTGGCAGCCAAAGGTGAAGCGCCCAATCAAACCAAAACAAACATGGCGACACTGACAGACATACAGTACTTCAGTCTATTTTAGCATCAATACAGACTATTCAGTTTGTGGAAAAAACATGCCGAAGATAACAGCTTTGTGCATTTGTGGACAGGGAAGATATGTGAGCTTTTCTCTCAGCTTGATGTGACTAAAGTTTCGATTTTTTTGTCTTGTTCCGCTGTTGTGACACTTCCACTAATCTCCATGTTTAGTTTCGTCTTTATTTGAAGGTACAAAGACATTAAGCTCATTTAAACAAAGATGTTCCGCACCAGATTAAAGCTCAATAACTAGTTTTCATAAGGCATAATGTTCTGCGTTAGGCAGTCAGTGCACCACCAAAAAAACCTAAAACTAACCTAAAGTGAACCTTTAACCACCACCTCAACTAATCCATCCAAATCTTTGTAAAACTGCAAAAAACTACAATTATTTTGTTTACTTTTTTACTGTTCCCTCATGTTCTCTTCTTAATAGACTTATAAGTTGTCCCGGTGGTAAAGTGCAGTAACTTGTACAATAGTAGTGTTTTGTTACGCTAATATGCTTTGAGCTTGTCTTTAACTCTTTCCCCCATGAAGACGACATTTGACGACCCCCCCTGAACCCTTAATGACGACTTTTGACACCCCCGCTGTTTCACTAAAGACAAGATTTGACGACCTTTAGAAACGGCTCGGTTTTTCACATTTAAACAGAGACTGTGATAGGTGGGGGCCACTACAACCGACACTAGACTGACCAATAGGATTCAAGGATAAGTTTTCGCAGATTTTTTCCGAAGTTAATCGAAATAGTGACGATGGTAGCTTCCGGAAAAAACACAACACGAAACACGTGCAATGGAAAGATCGCGGCGCTGCGGCGCACAGTTTTAGAAATAATGAGGAGCGGACGTATTTTATGGATAAGTTTAGAGAAAGTGACTTTTATAGATTTCAAAGTGATGATGTTGAAGTTGATTATAAAGAGGAAAACAGCGATAGCGACGGACTTTCGGGGAGAAGGTGAGAATGCCACTGATGCGTCTGTGTGGAGTCCTGCGATATCCCAACAAACTATCTGAAATCTGGATGTTGCCCAGGCGAGTCCTTTAAAATATTTCAGTCTTTTTTTCAAAGATGCGATGTATAACAGAATACTACAGAAAAAACACTTATGCGGAGCTCTGCACACGAGAAAATAACCAAGATGACAAATACTGGACACACACTGATGGGGAAGAGTTTTATTATTATATTATTATATTATAATAAGCTAAATTAGTTGAATAAGCTAAATGAGTTGAATAAATAAAATAAGTTGAATAAGCTAAATGAGTTGAATAAGTTAAATGGAAAAAACAAATTAAGTGCACACAGGTGAACAACAGGTAAAAACAGGTGTACACTTGGCTATACTGTATCTGGTGATATGAAATCTGTTTAAATACTTTGACAAAGTATATTTTTACATTTTTTTAAGAATATAGTTTTCAGAACATGTATATATCAGATGTTGAATGTAGTTTTTTGGTTTTTTATTTTGCACCTGACCAGGTCAACTCTCATTTTCAGTGAGCTGTTATACACCTGTAAATGAGTTGAATCACATTTAAACATCCAGAAATGAATAGTTCAGAGTCTAAGGTTTCCAGAGATACAAATATGTCTGTGTTACAATTAAATTCATGAGTGTAAAAATCATTTATAATCACTCGTGGAAGTCTGTTTTCTTTTATGCAGTTATGCTCTATGGGTAGAACTAGTAACATATGTATGGGTTGTTCCTAGTCGGCGTCCAGGGGGGAAAGAGTTAAAGGTGTTTAAAGGTGTTGTTACCTTATCAAAAACATACCTGGAATTGTGAAACACAACTGATTCACACATGTTTGAGTAATAAGGATTTATTAGTCTACACCTTGTGATGTCATGAAGTTTTAATTAACAGCTACCTTTTACCTTTAGTTCAGTAGAGACCATATTGTGTATATATAAAAGACTGACCCTGGCTCCCACTGACTTACATATTATCATCTCTCTCTCTGTAACTGCTGCTGTGAGCCTCGTCATTTTCATCTTAAAATGTTTGTATTGAAGTGCTCTAGATGATCCTGGTGTGTTTATTTCACTATTTTGTCCTAATTCCTAGTATGGAACATCATCAGGACCACTCCTTCCAGAGATCAGTACCATTTATACCAGTGTTTTTATCTGGGGACCCATATTTTAAAAGTCACAAATGTTCACGACCCAAGTCAATAGACATTATTCTTAAATCAAAAAATAAAGGTGGATTCATTACCGATCGTGTCCCTCAGAATAAGTACTATTACTCAAGTTTTAAACAATGAAAAACAGTCATGGAAACAGCAATAAAAGGATCCATAAGTCTCCAATTTGGACATTTTCAACTTTTCAATATTCAATTGAACCAGCAATGTTGGAAGAAAATAGTCAATAAAATAATTACAAAAAGATTAGAAATTATACAAAACATGTCTACTGAGATAGGTGGGCCTGTCTGTGTTTTTGTAGCGTCTTCCAGTCTGGGGGCAGGAGGAGAGCGCAGCAGATCAGGAGCAGGATTCAGTCAGTTTTTGTGCTTTGTCTTAATTTTTGTGAACACAGAAAACCAAATTCACACACTTATGTAGTAGCGAAAGGAAGAAGCGTAGAAATATTGGCCTTACTGATGATAAGATATTCTCTCTCGTGTCAGAACTGTTTATTTGTAGAGCTACATGCAGATCGTGACAAGGCGACCCCCAAAAAAATCTCTTGTGACCCAGTTTTTGGGAAACAATCTATACCCCCCGCTGTAAAATTGTAAAATTGCTAAAACCACAATTAGTGTTTTTTTTTACTGTTCCCTCATGTTCTCTGTAAACCGCCTCAGCTTAAATACCACTCTGCGCCTCCCCTCTGTATCACTCTTCTTAATAGACTGTGGTGTTTGTAAGTCGTCCCGGTGGTAAAGTGCAGTACTTGTACAATAGTAGTTCTACACTTTGAGCTCGTCTTTAACGCCACACAGGAAATGAAGAGAGTGCGTAACATCCTGCGTGACCAACACTACTTGTAACTGTGAGGAGCCCCTCGAAAGAAAGATGGCGAGACGTCTCAAGGGGCTTATCCTCCAATCAAATGAATTCAAATTTAAATTTAAATTGAACTGGAGAACTTGAAGAGCTCACAGATTTGTTCAACCTGATAACCACGACAAGACATCGGTTAGACAGAAATATGCCACCATTTAGATAATGGTGTGATCATGGTGTAAAAGAGTGTGAGACTGTACGTGGAAGAACTCTCTGAGTTGTTGTCGAAGTTTTCAACTTGTCCAAGAACAGGGAGAAGTAAAAGAGACCAACTGCATGTCTTACACAGGAGAAGTTTATTTACTATCAATAACTCACAGGCCACGGAGCTTTGACTTGAAAAGTCAACATAGTGTGATTTCACAGCCTGGACCGTCAGACAGTCAGGTTGCTGAACAGTACCCCACCCCCACCCTCCGTCTACAGTCAGTCAACCATACCCCCCCCCCCCCCCCACTACAATAACTGTGGACTGGACCTTGCATTACCACAACAGGACATTTAAAATACGCCCGCTGTCCTTGATGTCCCACTTCTTTTGATTTGATTTGTTGATATGCCCTTTTACTGCTGCTTGGACTGTTGACTAGACTTTGTGCCTGCACTGATATTATTACTGTTACTGTGTGCTAATGTTTACAGAGTGGGTGTCATAGGGTGGGTGCTTTGCTCTATTCTGCACTTCTTTTAATACACTATGCAGTTTTGTTGTGATGCTTTAACATAAAATTGTTGTGATTTTATGACAGTGACGATAAAGCAATTGAACTGAATTAATCTTAGTTTTCCTGAATATCTCAAACAGTATTTAATTCCGTTCAGATCCTCTTACAGTTTATGTCATGCAGATCAGACATTTTTTTTTGTCCCAAGATTCAAAAAACAAATAGGAAAACACTCATTTAAATATAAAGCTCCTTCTGATTGGAACCATCGATTCATCCATTAACTTCTGTCCCTTCATTTAAAAATGCTCTGGTCCAATATTTACAGAACCCATGTTATTGTTTTTGATGAGGAGCCCCTCGAAAACAAGATGGTGAGACGTCTCAAGGGGCTTATCCTCCAAACAAATAAATTCTAATTCAAATTGAATTAAACTTGGCTCCAGATTTGCACCTATAACCACTATGAGCAAACTGCGAGTCTCATTTGAGTGGAGCCAAACGCTATGAGTTGTTGTCAAAGTTTTCAACTTGTCCAAGAAAAGGTGGAAGTAAAAGGCTGGAGACCAACTGGATGTTTTATGCAGGAGAAGTTTATTTAGCATCAATAACACAGGCCCGGGGAGATGTGATTTCAAAAGAGAACATAGTGTGATCTTTGAGTGTTCAAGCCCCTTGACTCTGCTTCCAGAGACAGAGGTTTATAAAGCAAGTGGTGAGACTATGAAGGCCAGTAGACATCGGTTAGACAGAAATATGCCACCATTTAGATAATGGTGTGAGAAGAGAAGATCATGGTGTAAAAGAGCTTTTGTGTCAGTGTTAAACTGAGATGTATATGGAAGATAAATTAATTAAATTCTCTTACACACGCTTAGTCCACTACTTTATACAGTCAAATTTTTCAAATGATTCTATTCCTGTATTGCCACATGACATCACAAGGTGGAACAGTGTTTTCCATTTGAGAGAAGAACTCAGCCCAAATCTGCAGGGTTTATGTGTTAAACATGTGAATGAAACAAAACACAACTCCAGGTCTGTTTTGACGAGGAAATAACATTATAACATAGATGAAAAAATAGCATAATATGGGCCCTTGCAGTACCACCTCAACTAATCCAATAAAAGCTTTGTAAAATTGCTAAACCCACAATTAGTGTATTTTTTTTTACTCTTCCCTCATGTTCTCTGTAAACCGCCTCAGCTTAAATACCACTCTGCGCCTCCCCTCTGTATCACTCTTCTTAATAGACTGTGGTGTTTGTAAGTCGTCCCGGTGGTAAAGTGCAGTACTTGTACAATAGTAGTTCTACGCTTTGAGCTCGTCTTTAACGCCACACAGGAAATAGCCCTGCACTCCTCTTTGCGAACGCTTCACTTGGGCCTCTCTCGCTCCGATAGCTCCGATAGCTCATTTTCCAGCTGCTGGGTCTTAATGGGAGTCCGAGCACTGAGGCCGGACAATTGGAGCGAACCCCACAGAGGAGCATTAAAATCACTGGATCAGCACTCGGTTTGGACGCACCAAACGTCAAGCTATTTTTAGGTTCAAACAAATGATGCCTCACTAATTTGAATGACCTTCCTTC
>NW_026571515.1:39408458-39453458 GCF_026225935.1 Boleophthalmus pectinirostris | reverse complement strand
TAGTCCTGGTTTAGAGTCACAGGTCCACGCGGCGTATATGAGATAAAAAAGGTGACATTCCAAACTAGTCCTAACTAGAGTGGTGTGTCAGAAAAACAACATCATTTTACAGCTAATACTCGCACGCACAATCACCGATATCAACCCTGCTGCAGATGTGGACACAGGTGGACCGTTATTTTTTCTTCACCTGTGGGTCACGCCTCCCCAGTGGCTCTTTGGCGCCCCCCAGGGGAGGCAGACATCACTTATTGAAAACCTCTGGCCTAGTGTAACATCTATGCTCCATCTGTGCTCTAGCTATTTTATGTTGCTACTTATTTAGAAGTTTATTACAATTTTATATATATATATTTTTTTACTCTTTGTTATTGTAATTTAATGTGATGTGATGTGTGTGACAGCCCCACACAGCAGGCGACGTGGATCACCAGAGGACTGTGGACAGCTGAGAATTTAATAAAATGGAATGGAATGAATATGTCACAAGGGTGGGGGAAATCTGTCAAAAGTTTGTTAAAAAGTTAAAAGGCTTGGAGGGCTCGTCCAGAGGTCCAGGCGTTTGGTCAAACTAGTGGTAGGCTTTTAACGGCCGGCACAGCTGGTGTGGCGCCTTGTCCCCAGTAGAGTCCTGCACGGGTCCATTTTTAGAGACCCACACCCGCCCGTGATTTCATCAAAGTTAAACAAGCAACCCACCTGGACCCGTTAACATTCCACCTGTTACGCGCCCGTGCCCGCGATAAATCACACACAGATTAAAAGTACTCTAACTGAAGCATCCATCAGAATACAAATTGAAAAGTTACGACTTCAAGAATTAGGCTACAGTCATGAAATGAAATGATTTGGTTCCACATTCTTCAGTACGAACACAAACTCACAGACGCGACTCGACTGTGCTCACTTCACAGGCTTAAGAAATACTGATCGAGATGCTGCACTTTTGCGTCGCACACCCCACAGACTGAGCCAGGACTAACCCAGGACTAATGTAGGACTGATTCCAGGACTGAACCAGGGGGACTAAACCAGGACTAAAACAGGATTAAACCAGGTCTAAACCAGAACAGAACCAAGACTCACCATCGGGACGGGCTCAGCGGGGTCAGCCTTATCATCAGAAGACCCTCTAGTCAGAAGATCCATGTTCAGGTCGTGTTTTCAGTATACCACAGATCTTGTAGGGTATTTTCCAAATTTTCACCTCAAAGTTCATAAAGACATTCATTTTTATACGAACTTCCAATTTTGTGAACAAATTGAAAATAAGAGGCCTTGATATTTTTAGCTCAGCTCAAAGTATATGTACTATTTGAGGCGTGTCATAAAAATGCTCCTGTTCTGTGTATCCCGCCTGGTCGTATTGAAAAGGGCCGACTGTAAGGCAGTTTTAGCTCAGCTTGTGAGCTGTAAACTCAAGATGAGCTTATGTGATCACCCATTGTCCGGCGTCCATCCGTCCGTCTGTCTGTCTGTCCGTTAACCATGGACAAATCTAAACTGTTTGACCATGAGTCCATATGAATGTCTTTAGATATCTTAGGGTAATAGCTCTTTCAAATTCTTGAATTATGTCACAGTGACCTACTTTGTGGATCTTATAGGGCAAAGTTCACTTTTCCAATGCGTTTCAATGGGAAATCGATTTGCTTATAATATAAAGGATTTTTACAACAAGATCCTTTTCACTATGCCAAATTATTATCCCTACCATGACCTTTGTCCCACACCAGCCATTTGACCTTGATCCATTTTCCAAGGTCACAGCAGCCATTTCAATTTTCACATGGTCAAACTTCAAAAGCCAGACAAATCTAACCCTAATGTGTACACTACAGGGCCTTCTGACTAGTGGGCTTTCTGACTAGTGGGCTTTCTGACTAGGGGACCTTCTGATGATAAGGGTGTAACCGGGCTCGGCAGTGTCCTGTGTAGACCGTTGGATGACTGCAAGCGAAAGGACCGGCGCAGAGCTCCGTGCCTCGCGAGGGTAAGCGCAGCCGTTGCCTGTTCGCGCTTTGCGGACACCTGCTCCACGGACTTGGGGTTCTTTCTCTCTCTTAAATCCAAGATTAGTCCTGGTGTAGTCCTGGTTTAATCCTGAATTAGTCCTGACCTGCCTGTGTGTAATTACTACCTGTCCGCATACCCACCCATAAAACTTTAGAACATTAAAACCCGTCCGTTTCAGCAACTATTTGCCTGTACCCGGTGCAGGACTCTGGTCCCTAGTATGCCCCAGTTTTACCCACAGAGCGGCCGACAAGTCTTAGAACTTAGCCCAGGGACATAGTCTAGACAGACAACAAGCAGGGTGTGAAAAAGAGGCAGTATAGATATTTAGTTAAAACAATAAAACAACCCAGTTAAACATTCAATTTAAAACCAAAATCCCTTTAACATTTGCAGTGAGTATTATAAATGCAAGATGAACTGCTTCCTACTGATCTGGACAGACAACAAGCAGGGTGTGAAAGAGTGAAGGAGAAGGTTCACAGGCTTTTTTAAACAGTATGAACCACTCCCACTGGCTCACACCAAACAGAGAAAAGTCACACAATTTAAAAACACACCCATTTTAAGTGTCAGGAGGGACGATACTGTTACCCCCGTGACATGTGAGCTACTGCGTCCAAGTAAGTTCCCTTGTTAATCAATAAAGTCTGTCTAAGTCAGCATCCTGGAAGGAGCATCAATCACTTGTCCCAATGTATAAAATTACCAACCTACTCATAGCAGCAACTCATGCCACCCACCCACGTCACTCCAGCTGAACACTGAACCAGATCGAATCATCCACATATCAGACCTCAAAACCCAATACAACCCAGTACAAGAACACTATAAGAACTCAAGTACATAAACTAAGGCCCTATCCACACTAGTACATATTCCAGTCGTTTTTGGTTGTGGATACAGTGTTTGTCCACACTAATCCAATTTAAAATGGTGCCAGAGACAGAACAATCTACTGTCGCCAGCTTCCATGAATTCATCTGAGTACGGATCTGATTGGGCACTGTGCGGACGCCTGAAAACGTTGATATGCGGATGTAGGAGCTCTAGTTACGTCCTTACTGACTTGCACCTTCCTAATTCACTGGGTTTGTGACATCAGTCATGTGAAACTATTGCGGAAAACAGTTTAAACCAGGAGTGCTCAATACGTCGATCCCGATCTACCAGATCGCCAAGGTCGTGTGGGTAGATCGCCGTGTCTCGTCTCGGACTCGTGTTTGGACTCGGTCTTGTCTCTCACTCAAGGTCTGACACTCAACAAGTGTGATCATATTTCATTCCGGCCGCTGCTGTTGGTAATAAACTTGTAGCGGGTGCAGGAGCGTGTGGGGCGTCTCAGTGCAGCCTGTGCGCTCATTTGAAACCTGCGGAGACTCTACGGCGCATCACAAACACACACGCTCCCTATGCACGGCTCGTCTGCGACAGCGTGTGCCCTCGTGTACCAGCGTGCATCACAGGGCAGGTTCAACTTCCTAAACATCCTACCTGTCCATCTGCCTCACGTCAGCACGCCGCCCCTCGCCTTTTCACGCTCTCGCTCCTTCCTGCGTACAGCGAACACAAGCCCCTCCCACAGTGCGCTGATTAGAAGAGCAAGACCAAACGTGAAGCAAAAACCAGTCTAAATTTGTGTTCCAGTGTTGGCACAAAGCAGGTCTACAGCATAGAGCGGATCTACAGAACAGACCTACTGCCACATTTGGCTGAAGTTTGTCTAACAAAAGTGCACAAATGCATCTGTGTTTGTCACGATGTGCGTTTGGTTTGGTAAACGTGCAGAGGCTGGTAAATATCACTGCAAAACCAGAAAAGAATGAAACTCCAGTTTGGAACTTTAAAAAAACAGGTTTAAAAATCTTCCTTCACTTTTTTCACAGTTTTGTGTAAAGTGCCAGAGGAAGTTCTCTTAAAGAAGAGGTTCTCAAACTGTGGGTGAGGGTCCAAAAAAGGGGCACAGAGTGTTTCAGTGCAGTTTGCTTGGCTTTGTATTAGGTAGATCATTTTGACTTGGTCATTTTGTAAGTAGCTCGCAGGCTGAAAAAGTGTGAGAACCCCTGGTTTAAACAAACCATAGACAAATGAGAAACAGCATAGCTAGAACTACTTGCACAGATTCCCAGTCCACACTCTGAGCCGCCATGCTCGTATTAAAATCCAGTGTTATGTTCAGTAACAACTGAACCTCATTGTTCGAAATCGGCTGCTGAAAATTAAGACACGGTGCTCCACTGCCTTGTTTTTACTGCCCACGTGACGTTGTGACATTGTGATGACGTGACAACAGCCTAATCATGTGACGAGTGTTTCAGGCGGTTTTGTTACTGTTCACTTTCATTGGTGACACAGAAACAACGTGTCTGGATGCAAATTGTTTCTGATACTGTGATACAGTGATTTGTTTCAGTGTAAACTTAAACTACGTCACTTGATAGATGAAGTCAGCAGGCAAAACCTTAAAGTGCCTATATCTGATGACTAGTGTGATGTCAGCAACTCTGTATTTTCTGTAACTTTCATCATATTTTCAACTTTTCTTCATAAATTGCTTCTTGATTGGTGTAAAACTATAATTTATAATAACAATAGTTTATCCGTTAGTCTTTTTTTTTTTGGTCATCATAATTACAAGGCTGCTGCGTCTCTATAATGGTATTTTAAACTTTCACTGACAATTTTAAACTAAAAAAGAAAAATCCTCCATACAACCTTTAACGTATAGTGAACATTATCACGAACAGAAAATGCAAATACTTCTGAACTCCGAGCGTTCACAGCCAATATTTTGATAACATCTCATTATCTTTTTGCCCCGGGGTTCAGAGTAAATAGAACAGACTTAATCACGATGCGATCCATTACCTCAAAACAAACATTATATCAGCTTACGAGAAGAGAAGAAGACGACAGCTTTTACACACTCACATTTTACTCTTTCTCTGAACAAACTCTGAAAGATAATTACAGACAATAGGGATGTGTCTGGAGGCTACACGCAGTTCTTCTCTGTAATATGAGAAAGGTCAAGCCAACAAAAAGTCCATTTGAAAAGAAACTAAAATATGGGGGAAAGGGTATGGATACGGTGGAGGCCAGTCCTGAAAACAAAACTGTCTGTTTGACCGTGGTTGTCTGGGGCAGCGGTGGATTGTGTTACTTGAAGGTGCATTATGTAACTTTTCTGGTGGAGAGTGAGTCGCCTTGTTTCTTTTGAGATGTCGTTGCTCTGCCTGGATTGTTCTGTCTTACATTTAGGTGGTTACATACAGGTGGTTTTATAGCTCAAAAATACCTAGAAAAACAACATTCTGACTGTGATTGTGATTCTGACTCCACAGATCTGACCTGTAACTTGGTCTGGTTTGGTCTCCATGAAGCTAGAATGGTTTAATGTTTGTCCAGACAAAGTAATAACTCTAATATCTCCACGGAGAAAAGCATTTGACAGACCCTTCACTAGAAAAGTTGCACAATGGACCTTTAAGTAAAAGCACAGATAATGGAGCAAAACAAATTCTTAAGGTAAAGTAAAAGTATCACATATAAAAACTGAAGTAAAAGTATTATGTAGTACATGATTAAAAATATGTTTCAAAAGTAAAAAGTCTAAGTATTTCACATTTTTTTTAGATTTTTGAGAGATTTTGACATCTAATAAAGCTTCAAATATAGTGATTTTGATAAAGATTTGTGCTGAATTTTGTTTTACAAGCTGATTTGTATATTTTTGTTTGCCCAATTTCACATGAAAAGTAAAGTAGGTCTCAAACTACATACTTTTTCTTTTCAGTACCTGTTCAAAAATGTAGTGCAGTAGAAAGTATAGATACCTACTCTCAAATGTAATGCAGTAAAAGTAAAAAGTATCTGCAGTAAAACCTACAGTAAAGTACAGATCCATAAAATGTACTGCATTGCGCAACTTTACTGGTGGTCCATTTTAGACGAAGCAATAACATCAAAAGTTGCACAATGCATTTTTTAGTACAGTACTTCCTTTTTTTTTTTTTTTTTTTTTTTTTACATTGTTAAATTTCACCACTGGTCAGGAAAAATAGATGGATAAATGTGTAACATTAGGACAATTTTACAAAAACGCTGTTCAACAATATTCATTTAAAAATGATAATCTGTGCTGTCACTGGTTTAAAAAGAGGTGCGATAATCACAACTGAACCTGTGTCTCCAGAGTCTTGACCTGCAGATACAAACACGTCCAAGTTTGTCTTATTCTCAGTTTATATTCAGGCCACATGTGAATGCTCAGAACCTCCAGAATTCCCTCCCTGAGCTGCAGAGGCTGCACTAGCATGTTCGCTCCAGAGTAGGCGGGTACTTTTTATCATTTAACCAATCGCTGCTATTTGGTTGTCACGTATGTAATGTGATGCTAACGGGGTTAACTGGTATATTAGGCTTTTCCCAAATTTTTTAGGAAGAAGGACAATAACGTCTTTCCCCTTGATGAAATTCACCAAACATTCTCTTTATTCCAGCTTTAAATCCTCGATCTCGGGAATCGTTGAAAACACAGAATATATGGCTCTTCACTGACTGGCTTCTGCCTGATCTCACACTTCCGGGGTTTTTGCGAACCGTCTAGTGTATTCTGATTCCTGACCTAGTCACTGGAGAGAAATGAAATTTAGCGGAGGCATGAGGTGGCGCCAGCCTGGCTAGGGGATTAGGTAGAGACCATTCAGATCAGAGTAAGAAATTTTAGATTTAAACCAACTACTGAGGAACTGAAATATTTCAATATTTTTTTTTCTTTATCTACCATCAGTGTTTCTTCTCACAGTTTTCTCTAAAAAAAAAACAAAACTTTGAATTGTGACACATTTTTAAAGGGCCCATCTCATACAAAATAACTCTTTTCACATTGTATTTTCTGCACATGAACAAGCAATATTTGGGTTTTGGAACATCCATTACACAATAGTGATGAAATCTTACTGATTTCTTGGAGACAGTCACAGACCAGGAACTATGAAAGACCGACTATTGCTCCTCCCCCCGCCCGTCCTGAGAAAACACAGGCTCCGCCCTCCAAACGTGACGTAGGCTCTGAGTGAGCCGCCCTTCCTCCGCCCATCTCAGGGAGGGAGGGGGAGACAGACGTGCACCCTGATAGTGGTAGGAATAAACTTTTATTAATCATGGAGATACAGCGCGTTCAGCCGCATGTGTTGGACCCAGAATCAGACGAGGACTTTGAGGAGCACGAAGCTCAAGCACCGCGTCCACATCAGCTGAACATTACTGATTGGTAAAGTATTAATAAACACTAGTAGATAAACTTATTATATCGTGGACACTGCAGTCGGGGTGGAGGTGGTGGAGCGGGGGAGGGGGCGGGTGTCATGCTCCTTCTGCTACATCAAACGCGTCATCGTTGTAGCAGCTTTAGTTCGTTGTCACGTGGGAGGGTGGCAGAAATACTCTGCAATTTGTTAAAAAAAAAACGGTAAATCAATCTAAAAACCACTTGGGCGACATATACAAGGCCCACACATCACTCTTAGAAGGTAGAAATCTCTGAAAAGTTGATTTTGCATGAGATGGGCCATTTAAAGATTTCTTTCATCTTCTTTCTTGGCAGCCGTCTGGATAATTTACAAGTTCTTTTCATGAATAAAAGTGGTAGGTAGAAGACCACACATCAGTGCCATCGTGAATCCCTCGTCTGTCTCTGTCTCTATATCTCTGTCTCTCCAAAGCCATTTTTAAAAACAGTGAGAGTGTTTTGTTCGATTTACGCCTGATCCATCGTCACAGTCCAGACTCAGCACTGTGCACCACATTAAGAGCGCCTCATGTTTCCCCTCGCACCTTTTCCACTGAATTCGCAAAACTGTGTGGACTTGTTTATCACTGCATTTAAACGACCAAAGAACATCTCAAATGGAACAAGTGAAAGTCTGATACTCTACAGTTTGCTTGTGGTGTGTTTTCAACTTTGTATTTTGTTGAATTGATTTTTTTCTTGCTTTAACCCAAAGCGTAAAGGCATTTGAGAACAACATAGGTCAAAGTCCTCTTGTTATCATTTTTCCATAAATTGTTTTGTAGATCAAAAGCAAGATTTTATTTAATTTTTTTAAGGTAGCACTAGTAACAGAGTATGTACAATGTAAGGGATGAGCAATAGAACTCAGTGCAATATAAATCAAAATGAATCAGTGCAATATGATTCAGAGCATTATGAATCGGTGATTAATAGAGATTAGTGCAATATGAATCAGTGAATCAGTTGAGCCAGTTGAGGTGGCTCGAGCATCTGTTCCGGATGCCTCCTGGGCGCCTCCCTCGGGAGGTGTTCCGGGCATGTCCCACCGGGAGGAGCTGGAGGACATGTCTGGGGTGAAGGAAGTCTGGGAGTCCCTGCTTAGGCTGCTGCCCCCGCGACCCAGCCCCGGATAAACGGAAGAAAATGGGTGGATGGATGGAATCAGTGCAATATCAACTGGTGCAATACAAATCGGCACAATACAAATCTGTGCAATATAATCAGTGCAATATGATTCAGTGCAATATGAATTGGCACAATGTGAATCAGTGTAACAGTGCACAGATTCATATTGCACCAATTCACAATATGAATCAGCTCAATACAAATCAGCGCATTACGAATCGGCGTAATATAAATCGGTGCAATATGAATCTGTGAAATATGAGTCAGTGCAATAGAACTCAGTGCAATATGAATCAGTGCAATATGATTCAGAGCAATATGAACAGGCACAACATGAATCAGTGTAACATGAATATGTGCAATATGAATTAGTGCAACATGAATCGGTGATTAATACAGATTAGTGCAATATGAATCAGCTCAATATGAATCAGCGCGTTATGAATCAGCGCGTTATGAATCGGTGTAATATGAATCAGTGCAATATGAATTGGTGCAATATAAATCGTTGTGATGTGAATCAGTAGAATGCAGTAGAATAAGATTTCTCCAGCTTGTTTAACATGTTACTGATAAATGACTTTTCTGCCTGATACTCACTGTCATCACTGTGTTTATCTTTGTTCAGCTCCTGTTTAACTGTACATCGTCTGTGTGAATAGTGTGTGTTTAGATTTAGTTTTATGGAACATGCCTGTCAGGTGGGCTGCAGATGGAAATGAGCCCAAAGCTGTAATCTGTCATATTTACATTTAGATTTATAATTTACAATGTCTTTTTTCTTTTTTGAACTGATGTGTTTTGTGAAATATTATATATTTTTCATTTTATGGAATAACGAGACAGAGGGGCAACAACAAAACAAGTATAGGTGGGACAAATAATCCAGGTAATTTCTGGCATATGCAGTGATGGAAGGTAACAAAGTATTACTTATGTAATAATGTTTGGGTATCTGTAATTTACTTAAGTACATTTTATGGTGGATAGATATTTTTTACTGAGAGCAGAAATCTGTTCTCTTTACTCCACTACATTTTTGAACTGGACTGAAAAGTAAGACAGACTTGTTTGAGCAAACAACATGCAAATAAAACAGCTAGAAAAATCAATTGATTCAATTTTTTCTGTTGAATCACATTCAGCACAAATGTATCAAAATCACTACATTTAAGCCTTATAAGACCTCAAAATCTGTGCGAAATACTTTAACTTTTTACTCTTTAAGTACATTTTTAAATAAATATTTTATTATAGTATATTTTATATATACATATATATTATAGTATATTTTTTCATGTAATGCTTTTACTTTTTTTTTTTTTTTAAACAATATTAAGTACTTCTTCCACCCTTGGGCCTACGTTGTTTGGCTGTCCCTTTTATACCAATCCTTTTTTTTTTTTCTTTAGTTTGTTTACATCGTCCTTAAAGTTATTCTTCTCTTACCTTATGTACTTAAAGCATCCTAATTATTCTCTACAATGAGTTTGTAAGTGCTTTTCACAACATTCAGAGACCAGCATCCTAACAATGCACATCCTGATTATTAGACAATAAAAAAGCTTCATAATTAGATGCACACAGTTACACGGGAGGCTTATTCTGACCTCAAGAGCTGCTTACACAATACTGGGCCAAGCCAAAATATGTTCAAGTACATGAAATAGGCCTTTTAACTACTATCAAATTGCAATTTCAATCCAGTTCCACTTTATCTCACGGACCGTCACATCTTTACATGGTGTTTTCTCATACAGCTCCAGACTCCCTTTTTAGTTCCCCTCCTCTGATCTGACTTGTGAAGAGAAGGAGCGTAGAATAAACAACATGTCAACAGGGAAAGCGGAGGAAAGGGGGAGGAGGGTTAAAGAAGATGAATCCGAGAGACGTTCCCACAGGACACCGCAAGCTTTTCCAACAGTTTCTGCCTATAATGACGAGAGCACCGCTGCTGGGGACCACGGGAGGAAATCTGGAGATAAAAGGAGGACCAAAGCTGGCTCACTATAAGCCTGGTCATCAAATTCAAGCCTACATGAGCGTAATCCGTGTAATCAGTTTGTATGGTTTTCAGATCTGTACTTCTTCTGCAGTTTTACAAGTCTTGTACAGATATATTTAACAGAAGAGAAGCGGTGAAAAGTGCAGCCATTTTCTACACTCATTATATCTACGCAAATTGAAGCCAAGAATATATTGATTCTTTACAGTGAGTCACGCTGGGGGGGGGCTACGTGTATTTCTGTGACGGAATGTTCATTAGTTGCCATGGAGACACAATACGCAAAAAGTTTTAAGATGAAAAAAAAAAACACAAAATGGATTTAAACCCACTTCCAGGAGCCTGCGATTAGCACGAGTGTGTCATGATCCTGTGACTGTAATTTTATGTGTGAGTGTCGTTTAACAGCACAGACGATCTCTCCTGTTGTAGATCCAAGTAAAGCAGCTCTTTCCGCTAAGATTGTGTTAAAATAAGGCGACGATTAAAGTCTAATTTGAGTAACAGTGTAGCAGAGCAGTGGATTTTAGTGGATTCATGTGGTAAAATTATCAGAAACATCAAACAGTGATAATAGGACACAGCACTTTCCCCACACACAATTTCACAAGTTGAATATAACATGAGACATGAATATACTTTACATTGACTTTATTATCCATTGTAGCAAAGGGTTAATAAAAAAAACAAATCCTCATCCAGTCCAATATTTTCATCGTCTATTTGGTCGTACAATCAAAATATTGGACACGTGGAGACATCGTTTCAGGTCGTCCTGAAGATGTGAGACAGAACTCTACTTTGACGCTGTTTAAATCCAGACTCAAAACTGTGTCATTAAAATGCTTTATGCAGAAAACAAGTTCATTTTGATTTAGAAAAATTATAAAGTTAAAATTTTGTTTAAAAATGACCATAATTCATATGGGTAAAATATGTTTTTTTTTTTTAATATATAAATATACAACTATTAATAATTTCATTTGGTTTGGTACCGCTATTATCACGAGACTTTATGAGAACTTTAGAGAATATCGGGCCACAGGAACCTTTCATACGCCCTCATCTGCTAAAGACCATTAGAGCGAGAGCCATGATTTTAGCAGCTGCGGCAGCTTACCGGCTGCAAGATGTATTTTTTATTTTATATTTGTGATGATTGTAATTGTGTAATGTATTGTTCTAATGTGTGTATGCTGTGCGCAGATAGAAAGTGCAACAATCGCGCAGATTTCCTTTGCTTAAAGACCTCCGATGTGACAGGCGGCCACGAGGGTAGCTAATTTCAGTGGTACTTATGTCATAGCAAACAAAGATGGAGTGTCTAATTGTATGCGTTTTATGGCATTTGTTAAGGCTAATAAATGTGCCAGTATTCAAGAACCGTGTGCAGTGTTGTCATTGAGGAGCTACACAAAACAGTTCTGTTTAGCTGCATATATGACTGAAGTTATTTCATTCCTCACTCTTCTCTCTCATTTATGTACTGTATTTTGCGCACTATAGGGCGTTCTGGATTATAAGGCGCACAGTCATTGAATAGTCTATTTTTGAACTTTTTTCACATAAACCGCACCGGACTATAAGACGCATTAAACAAAACATAACAGTTGGATAAGTCAGTCAAACTTTATTTAACGTGTTCACAATAACTCTCAACTTTGTTCAATTGTAACGCGTAAAAAAATACTGTCTGAGACGCTAAATTGTTAGAATATTCTCAATAAGTCATAATTGTTCAAACAGTTAGGTGATTACGGCTTCCAGCACGTCCACATCCCTCTCGTCATGATCCGAGTCAGTGTGGTTACTGTTACCTGGCAGTTCACTGATGATTCTGGTCTTGGTGAAAGCTCGGACCACAGTTGATACTGATCTTTAGCCCAGGCGTCCACGATCCGTTGGCAGATCGTGGTGTAAGTCGCTCGACGCTGTCTCTCTGTCTTGGTGAATGTGTGTTCTTCTTTTCTCATCCACTGCTCCCACGCAGCTCACACTTTCACTTTAGAACAACCTTGAGTTTAAAGTGGGCGTTGTAAGCGTGTCTCTTGACAGGTGCATTTTGATATTAAAAGGAATCACAGTATGTATTACCCCTGATGCTCCTGACTACGGGAGCCGTAATGCTGCAGTTTACTAAAGTCGTACTAAGACACACAAATAAATTCATATATAAGGCGCTCTGGATTATAAGGCACGCAGTCATTTTTTTAAAGAAATTAAAGGCTTTTGAGTGCGTCATATAGTGTGGAAAATACGGTAATTGATGTCTCTCTCTCTCTCTATATATATATATATCTTTTAAATTTTTTTACTTATTTTTTATTTTATGATGATTATTTATGTTTTGATTGGTTTGTATTGTGATTTTCATGTATTTCTCATTCTGTAAATTCTGTAAATTCATTCTGTGAATTACTGTACAAATTGTGCTGGACAAATAAAGTTGCCTTGGTCACATGTCCTGTTTACTTGGGATTACCTTAGGACAGTGTTTGCCAAACTTTTATTCTGGGGACCTATACTTTAAAAGTCACAAACCTTATTCATATATCACAAAATAAAGGTGGATTTGAGCATTATTGAACATTAATGAGGATATTTTATTGTTGATTGAGTGATCTTCTTCCTGAACAATTAGTATTACTCAAGTTTTAAACAATGAAAAACAGTCATTAAAGCAGCAATTAAAGGATCCATAAGTCATCTATTTGAACATTAAATGCAGAACATTTATTTTTTCTTTTTAAAATTCAATTGAACCAGAAATATAGGAGAAAATAGTCTGTAGAAGTATATTGCAGACCTACATGCAGAATTTGTCAAGGCGACCAAAAAAAATCTCTTGTGACACACCTGCGGCGATCCAGTCTTTGGGAAACAATGCCTTAGGACCACTGTAACAGTCACCATCTCATCTTGCAGTAGCTGTTCCCACGACATGAAGATTCCAGTGAACGAATCCTTTCACCAAGGGCCACGAACACAGAACAGACCAGACACACAGAAATACAGGAGTCCAGCAGCAGCCAAAGTTTTTTCATCGCAGCCCACCACCCAAACACACCAAGGATAGCACACAGTTTATGCCTAAACTGTAGAACTATAATAAAATCTGGTAGCGATGGGCAAATGAGAAGCAGCTCCGGAGCACATCTCGTTCTTTCTGAAACAAATCACTCTGAAGCACTGCCTCGGAGCTCGTCTCGCAGCAGCCGCTCACCTGACCAAAGTGTGGAAGTGTCGCTCCCTCCCCCTACTGCTTCACTCTGCGTGTCAGTCGCTTCAGTGTCTCGAAGAATTTCATTGGCTCAGCGAACGTTCCGCTCTGCGATTGGTTCAGAGTGCTTCAGAGTGTTCAGTGCACTTCTGTGGTTTGACAAGCACTAAACTGCTACAGTATAAAAGATGCACCAATATTTCTTGTTGGACAGTGAGGAGTATTGTGTGACGTTAGTGGTGATTTTGGTGACTTTTAGCGACTTTTGGCATTTGTTTCATTTTTGATGACATCTACATGTGGAAAAAAGCGATCCATGGTTTGGGATCACTATGGCTACGTTCAGACAGCAGGGCTTAATGCTCAATTCCGATTTTTTTGTGAAATCCGATGTTTTTGCGAGGTTGTTCACATTTCCAATTAAATGTGACTTGTATGTGATCCCCTGTGTGAACATTAAACGGCCCAAAAATGTCCCACATGTGCACTGGAGGACACGATGACTTCAACCGCAGTGAGTGCGTATACATGCACATCAATAACCCGGTTATTAGCCATATCCCGGTTATGTCAGTATTCGGGTTACTGCGTTTACATGCGCACTGAGAAACCGGGATACTCATATTCACGTGTACATGATCAAATGGAGTATCCCGGTTTCTTGACATAATCTTACAAATGTGCAGGTGCAAAAATTAACTTAAATCAATTTCATAAACCAGGAAAAATACAAACCGTGAGCTCCTTTAGCATAAGAAGCTAAGGAGCTACGAGATCTCCCACAATCCACTGTGCAGATTCTTCATTAAAATCTTCTGCATAAATAAACTCAACTTTACAACATATAAACCATAAACACTATAGAGCCACATCAGCCCGTTTGATCAGATAATTCAGCTCTGATCACATTTGTTTACGTTTTACAGAAACGAAACTTAAGACCGTTTGGCTAATTAGCATAAACTGTTAGCGCCAATAAAAACAACTCGCTCCTTGCGCCGCTGATGTGAACAGTTTCTTTTGGACTAAAGGACACGACTCTGGATTATGTGTGTTATTTCTGTGACAGAAGAGGCGCTAATGATGGTAAGTGTGTTCTGTGCGTGTGTTGTATAGGAGATAGTTCATGTTTTAGCTTTTCAACGATCACACGAGTGCAGGTCGTACGAGTGCAGATTGTACGTGTGCAGGTTTAGCGCAGCTCTTTATTTTACAGTCATTTCACTCGTTTGGTCACTTTATTTATGTTGGTCAATTTATTTATGTCACTACTGTTGTGGTGAAAGGCTGGAAAGTGTCTTTTGGACGCATGCGCACTCAACTTTATGTTGCAGTAACCGGGATACTGCGTATACATGCCACAAGTAACCCGGTTATTATCGGAATAAACCAGCTACAGTAACCTGGTTTCTAATAACCGGGACACTGCCATAACCGGGACACTGAAACCGGGTTACTGCGTATACATGCACCATCAAGAAACCGGGATACTCAAAAAACCCGATCATAACCGGGTTATTGATGTGCATGTATACGCGCACTCAGCGAGCGTGCTCTGTGTTTACGGAAGTTGTCCAAACATGGACGCAAGCATCGAGCACCTGGAGATTTTAAAGTTCCTCTCGTGCCGGAGACAGAACATGAACAACTTACTTGTTTTAAGGAGGAGATTGAGAAGGAGAAGGATGAGGTTTTTGGCCCGCAGCGACGTCCGTTGAAAGGAACATGTGGATGTGGAGACGTAGCCAAGAGTGGTGAGTGGTGATGTGCTTCACTTCAGTGACATTCAGTTCATTAACAATTTTCGCCTACTTCAGTGCAGAATAGTGATGTTTGTGGCTTGTTGATAACGTGTAGGTGGATGAATGCACTTTGGCCGTTCACACTGAAGTCACATGTCAAAAGATCAGATATGTATCAGTTTCAGGAGCACATATCCAAGTGGCCTGGGTCACATTTGAAAAAATCTGATCTGTGTCATTAAAAGATCAGATACAGGTCACATAGGGGCCAAAAAATCGGATTTGGGTCACTTCAGGCTGCAGTGTGAACGCAGCCTTTGATCTAATTCCACCTAACAAGGTGTTACCTCTTTTCTTATTTACAGCTGCTATTTATGTTGCTCTTTACATATTATTTTAAATCATCATTAGTATTGTATTATTATTGTATTGTTTGTGGTGTGCTGGTTTGCAGTGGTTAAATGGTGTCCATTAGAGGTCAGTGTTTCTCAGAGGCCTCAGACACGTCGAACCATTTGAGACAATATTGCGACTGAGGTGTCAATGCTTCACGAGGCTCCATTCGCCCATCACTAAAATCTGGAATCTATTTCAATGGCCTGTGCTCCATGGCACATGGGTCCTCAAAAAAATTTCACTTTCACATTTGTATAGGAGCTAGCACCTCCCACCCACTTTGAGGATTTAAATTTTTTTTTAAGTTTATGTTGTGAAAAAAGAAAAGAATCTCTACAAAATACGACCTTTGTGAAAGTTGTGGATGCCCTGTCTGCTGAACATGGACAGTTTGAATTCCCAAAATGAACTGTGCTTAGAATTCTTTCTGGGCCCAATCTCCCGAGAGCTGCAGTACCTGGAGTGGCCACTAGTCGGTCTTGAGCCTGGACACGGAATTATTATCCAGTTTTTATTATAGATCCATGGCCTAAACGTGGCCCACTCTGGACTTTGCATCTTGCAGTTTGGCTCCTCCAGCGTGTGACGTCAGAGGTCGGAGTTGAGGAGGAAGGGACGACTGTAGAGCAGAGCATCCTTTTTATCAGCATGTTCATGACCAAAAAAAAAACAAAACAAAAACGATATTATTACAAGAGCTTTAGACGGAAGAGTCTCTACAGTTATTTTCACGTCCCTAGAGAACAGTGTTGGGAAGGTGACTTTTAAAATGTATTCCCCTACAGATTCCAGATTACATACCCCAAAATGTAGTTTGTAACGGAATCCATTAAGTTACTTAAAGTGAGTAATGTAATCTGAATACTTTGGATTACTTGATATTGTCTTGCTTTTTAAAATGACATGAATGTAACAAACACATCCTGAAAATTCTTGTTTGTTCTCTTCAAATTGTCTGTTGAGCCCAAGTCTCCATGAACAGACTTTTGTTTACTGTAGAGAAGCAAAGACCAGAATCTTAACATAAGAAGTTTTGTCTGTTAAAAGAAAATAAAAAGTCCAGTCTTTACTTAACCAGATTAAAAATATTATTGATAGAGAAATGAATTTTACATGAGAAATGAGAAATGTATATGAGTATGAGTATGTCCACCTACTGTTAGGTCTCATACTGTTTAGACCTGGTTTTTAGTCCTAGTTTAGTCCTGGTTTAGACCTGGTTTAGACCTGGTTTATACGTGGTTTAGTCCTGGTTTAGACCTGGTTTATACGTGGTTTAGTCCTAGTTTAGTCCTGGTTTAGACCTGGTTTTAGTCCTAGTTTAGTCCTGGTTTAGACCTGGTTTTAGTCCTAGTTTAGTCCTGGTTTAGACCTGGTTTAGTCCTAGTTTAGTCCTGGTTTAGACATGATTTTAGTCCTAGTTTAGTCCTGGTTTAGACCTGGTTTTAGTCCTGGTTTAGACCTGGTTTTAGTCCTAGTTTAGTTCTGGTTTAGTCCTGGTTTAGACCTGGTTTAGACATGATTTTACTCCTGGTTTAGTCCTGATTTATTCCTGGTTTAGACCTGGTTTAGTCCCGGTTTAGACCTGGTTTAGCCCAAAATGTGAAAACAGGAACATACGGCCATGTAATCCATTTATTTCAACAAAGTAACTGTAATCCAATTACCACTCACTGAAACAGTAACTGTAACTGAATACAGTTACTCGTAATTTTGTACTCTGATTACGCAACGCCGATACATGTAATCTGTTACAACACTGCCAGAGAATGTTGATGACTTAAGTAACAAAGTATTAATAAGTCTAAATCGTCTCGTCATCCCTTTTCCAGAAATGTCTTCAGAAGCAAGATTTTGGATTTTAATGGAGCATTTCTTCGTGAACCGGTGCCTTCCTCGTTGCCTCTACTCAAACTGTAATTTCTATTTTTTTCTTTTTTGAACTGATTTGTTTTTTGGAAAAATTATGTATTTTTTATTCAATGAAATATCAAGACAAAGAGGCAACAACAAAGCGAGTGTTGCTGTTGGGTCTTGTGTCGTCTAATACATATTTAACAGTGTCAGTGTGAAAAGTGCAGCCATTTACTAGAGGCAATAGAACGATGCCAAGACTGTCTCCACAACCTTGTTCCAACCTCCTCTCCAAACGCCTCTGCCAACTAATCACAGCATACAATGTTTAATCCTCAACAATCGTCTCTCAAGATCTTCAGATAAATGCACTCTTTCCCCAAGCCTTCCTTCCTCTACTGCAGTTACACTTTCTCCTCTGTCCTATTTCCACTGCAGCAGCATTACTATCAGCCTCCTCAAAATCCTCTTCTCTTCTTCTTCCTCACATCGTCGACCTCTCAAACAACGTCACCCACAGAGTTCAGCTCCAGAGAGAAAGAGAGATACTTTATTGATCCTGGCAGAAATTCAAGTTCTCAGTGTCCTTTGGGTCTCGGTCAAAGGTTTGAGTGCAGTTTCACAGGAGGACTGGTCAGGGAGGGTCAGCAGATCCTGTGGAAGAGCCAAAAGTGTCCCTCCTCTGTGTCCTGCAGCATCACAGCAGCCTCCAGGGGGCGCCAGGTGAACACAACAGGAAAGACTCCACTCTGGTGTTTCGGTTGGTGACGAAATGGTGCATTCCGTCAAAGTGTTTCTTCTGGAAGGTCTTCAGCCACATTTGCTGCCACATATGGTGTAAAAACCCTGTAGCATCTCAAATGTCCACGGCTCGCTATTTAGTCAAATGAAGCTCACCAAGGCAAGCAGGTATAGGGACAAATTTGGAGATGAGTTCCATATTAGGAAAAGGAATTAATTTACAGGCAAAACAGCCAAAAACACCAGGATCATGTAGAGCGGGTTAAGACAAACAGTTTAAGACCAAAATGAGGTGCCTGACAACAGCAGTTAAGGAAAGAGGGGTGACTTTTTTTTTTTCAATACAAAGTGAATCGGAGTCGGAGTCGATGATGCAGAAACCTTGATCACTTCCTATTTGTTATACAGAGGCTAGCTGATTAGCTCTTTCCATTTATACATACGGTGAGTTTGATTATACAGTTTATCCTGACTCGGAGGTCCAAGGACTAGTGACACACACTGACACGCCACTTTTCCATGGAAGGCGAAATTCGGAAATCAGAAGAACTCAGAGGAGACTGAGCAAAGAGTCCAAGATAGAATCCAAGACGACTGCACCGAGTGTCACTTTTAAATATGAAGTGTTTTCATTGAGTTTGGAGCTTTGGTGGTTTAAATGACTATTTCAGTAATACTGCAAAACCCTACTGTGTCTGTATTACTGCAATACTGCATCTGTATTACTGCAATACTGCATCTGTATTACCGCAATACTGCATCTGTATTACTGCAATACTGCATCTGTATTACTGCAATACTGTGTCTGTATTACTGCAATACTGTATCTGTATTACTGCAATACTGCATCTGTATTACTGCAATACAGTGTCTGTATTACTGCAATACAGTGTCTGTATTACTGCAATACTGCATATGTATTACTGCAATACTGCGTCTGTATTACTGCAGTACCTCACTGCATCTGTATTACTGCAATACTGCGTCTGTATTACTGCAATACCGCGTCTGTATTACTGCAATACCGCCTCTGTATTACTGCAATACCTCACTGTGTCTGTATTACTGCAATACTGCGTCTGTATTACTGCAATACTGCATCTGTATTACTGCAATACTGTGTCTGTATTACTGCAATACCTCACTGCACCTGTATTACTGCAATACTGCATCTGTATTACTGCAATACAGTGTCTGTATTACTGCAATACTGCTGTATACTGCAATACTGCATATGTATTACTGCAATACTGCATCTGTATTACTGCAATACTTCTGTATTACTGCAATACTTCACTGCGTCTGTATTACTGCAATACTTCACTGCGTCTGTATTACTGCAATACTGCATCTGTATTACTGCAATACTGCATCTGTATTACCGCAATACTGCATCTGTATTACTGCAATACTGTGTCTGTATTACTGCAATACTGCATCTGTATTACTGCAATACTGCATCTGTATTACTGCAATACTGTGTCTGTATTACTGCAATACTGTATCTGTATTACTGCAATACTGCATCTGTATTACTGCAATACAGTGTCTGTATTACTGCAATACAGTGTCTGTATTACTGCAATACTGCATATGTATTACTGCAATACTGCGTCTGTATTACTGCAGTACCTCACTGCATCTGTATTACTGCAATACTGCGTCTGTATTACTGCAATACCGCGTCTGTATTACTGCAATACCGCCTCTGTATTACTGCAATACCTCACTGTGTCTGTATTACTGCAATACTGCGTCTGTATTACTGCAATACTGCATCTGTATTACTGCAATACTGTGTCTGTATTACTGCAATACCTCACTGCACCTGTATTACTGCAATACTGCATCTGTATTACTGCAATACAGTGTCTGTATTACTGCAATACAGTGTCTGTATTACTGCAATACTGCATATGTATTACTGCAATACTGCATCTGTATTACTGCAATACTTCACTGCGTCTGTATTACTGCAATACTTCACTGCGTCTGTATTACTGCAATACTTCACTGCGTCTGTATTACTGCAATACTTCACTGCGTCTGTATTACTGCAGTACCTCACTGCGTCTGTATTACTGCAGTATATTACTGCATCTGTATCACTGCCTATGAGTATTGTAGTATTACTGCAATACCTCACTGTGTCTGTATCACAGCCTGTTGTGGTGAGGCGTATATTGAACAAAGACTTCTTTCAAACAGGAGTAGCTAAATGTCCCAAGGGTTGCTAACAGAAGATAAACAACAACAATAACTGGATTTACATTTTTCTTCAAGTCGGACACACAAAACCGGAATGGGGCGGCTAGCGAGTTAGCTGTGTCCATTCATTTATACTGTCTATGCATGAAACATGATAAAATGCTTGAAGTGTGGACGTGACATCACATCTGAGCTCCAAGTGGGAGTAGTGATTAACAGTTAAAAACAAAATATTCATTCATATAATGGATAATGAATGATAAAATGTCGTCTTTAATCTTCATAACAGCTCATACACAAATGATTTTGTTCTGAATTGTTTTGGGAGTTCTTCATCACTCTTAAACGCATGGAGTAAACTTTTCAGATTTTTTTTTACAGACAGGAAGGAATTTAATGAAATGATGGATACCAGTGAGGAGGATGGATCGCTTGTGCAGGGGTACAAGACAATGAAATAAACATTACTCCAGATTGTAGATGGTTTTGAAAAGAAATTATAACATGATTAAAAGCTAAAAAACAATCAGCTCGGCGTAATGCACGACCTAAGTAAAATAAATGACATTCCGACTATCTTGTGTGGGTAATATAGGAGCATTTGTTCTTCGCTCCGCTCTCATCTTGAAGCGCAGAGCACAGCACAGATGGAGGTTAACATGCAGGGATGGCCTTGTTGTGGTGAGGCTCGTTAATCCTAATTAGCGCTCAGGCTAACGACAGCATTAGCCTTGTTGTGTGTCCAGAGGCTCTGAGCTCTGCCCCTCCCCCTAGTGGTTCATCTGCACCGCTCACCTTAGAAAATAGATTCTGACACAGATACTTAGCATGGGGCATCCTCACGCACTACGGGTTCATACGATGGAAATTTAGTTTGTTTTTGTAGTTTTTGATTTAAACTAATGTTTAAAAGTCCTGCATTATGCAAAGTTGAGTCCAGTGAGCTTTAAGTCATGTTAGAATGTTGTTGCCTCCTCAAAAACAGACCTGGAGTTGTGTTTTGTTTCATTCACACATGTTTGAGTAATCCTTTATTATTAGTCTGTCTATATCTCAAAGGTCAAAATGCTCTGTTCCACCTTGTGATGTCATAGTCAGGCTGGCATCACCTAGTGCCAGAGTCTACAGCAAGCTGCTGTAGTGCCAGTGACATCACATTTCATTCCAGTGGAACATCTATATGTGAAGACACAGAAGTGTCTGATGTAGCTGTATTGTCACTATACCAGAGGGTTGTCAGATCCCTTCAGTGTTGAGTGCATTGTCTCCATTCAAATCCAACATGTTGTTGTTGTGGCCGAGAGGTTAAGGCGATGGATTTGAAATCCATTGGGGTCTGCCCGCGCAGGTTCGAATCCTGTCAACAACGAAGGGCTTTCTATTATGCATAAAGACAGAGTCTTCAAACACAGGTCGACAGGGAGAGTGAAGGCCAGTGTTTGAGACAGTGTGTCAAAGGAGCTTATCCAGGGCGGCTGCTGAAAAGCCTACATCAGGGCAGAACACTGCAAAACCGACCTGGTTCAGTTCAGCATCAGAGATCGAGCTGGCAGTGGTGGGAGTTAAACCCACACCCCCGAAGGGACTGGAGCCTTAATCCAGCGCCTTAGACCACTCGGACACACTACCACGTACATGAGAGCTCCATGTGACTTCACTGTGTGAGGTTACTTTGTGAGGTCATTTTACGTGGTCTCTGGGAGGTTACCGCAATACTGTCTATTTGCTTTGCTTGCTGACTTCCTTTCATAATTTGAGTTGAGTTGAGTTGAGTTCGTAGCTGAAGTCTGAATTTCCCATATGGTCTAGCGGTCAGGATTCCTGGTTTTCACCCAGGCGGCCCGGGTTCAACTCCCGGTATGGGAAGTCGTAGCTTTTGGGATCAACAGTAGTGGCTTATATGCACTCAATCATTCTCTGTCTTACTACTGCTAGCTGTCTGTGGTTTTGATATGATTTTGTCTGTCACTGCCACCTTGTGATGGTGGTAGAGTGGATAGCATAGCAGCCTTTGAGACCCTTTGAGGAGACTGTGATGTCAGCGTGAATGGAACGTGATGCCACTGTGTGACAAACCATTCAAGTTGCGATGGTGGTATAGTGGTTAGCATAGCTGCCTACTGAGCAGTTGAACTGGGTTTGATTCCTGGCCATCGTGATCTTTGGTTGTGAATAATGGTGATTTCCATGTGTTTGGGGGGAGTACATGTGTGTGGAATTCATACCTTTGTAGCTCTTCATAGCTAGTGCACATATACAGCTCTTGAAGTATACTCCGGGGGAATTTGACCTTTGCATTTAACCCATCCTTCAGTGTCATTGGACCAGCTGGTCAGGTGCATGTGAGGACCATAAACTGTATAAAAAAGTAGATTAAGCGAGTGTGAAATCACCCATATCATTAAGTGCCACTCAAATGAAGCTTGTGATACTAACAGTTGCAGGGGCAAATTTGGAGCCAGGCTCAATATTAGGAATAGGACTTTTTTGGGACAAAATAACGGAAAAAAAACAACAAAACACCAGGATCATGTAGAGTGGGTTAATACAAACATTTTAAGACCAAAATGAGGAGGCTCACAGCAGCAGTCACAGAGAGAGGGGCCCCAGTATTCCATTGTAAGTCAATGGGAGTCAGGGTCAGATGGAGCCAAAAGAACCACATGTGAACTTCCTATTTGGAACACTGTGGCTAGTGCATCAGCTATGTCCATATATATTTATACAAACAGTCTATGGTGAGGACCCATCTTCAGATCTTGAGCTGGTCTTCATCAGGACAACTGGAGATGGTAGATCTTTTGTTGTAGTCCTGCATAATGCTGCACTTCTGTACCTGTCCACCAGATGTCACCAAGTCTTCATGCTTAGGGAATAACTAGAATAGCAAAATACTAAAAATAAATAAACATTTTAATCAGATTTTAAAGCTTATCCAAGATGCACATGGAGCCTTGTGCAGTGGTAGAAGTAAAAGTAAAAGTAGTAAAGTACTTTACTTAAATAAAAATTTTTACGTATCTGTATTTTACATAAGTACATTTTAAAGTGAATACTTTTTCACTAGCAAGGACCAGGCCACAATAATGGAATATGATAAAGATGTTTATTGACAGTGGATAGATGTGATGCTGGGGGGAGACGCAGGGTGGGGGTACAATCTCCAATCCAAAATGGTCACCCATCTGAATCAGAACCCCCCCGCCCTCCTTAAAGATGATGTCTTCAGGCTGAAGGATGCACGAAAGACACGAGGAGGGAGGGAGAGAGTCAAGAGAGCTGACACAGTGTTGTCGGGACAGGTTGTATAAACAGGGCTTCTGGGTAATTGAAGTCGTGGATGGGATAAACTGTGTTTGGCTGGAGAGGAGGTTGAGGTGTGTTCCAGCTCCTGAATCTCGATTGATCATATTAACAACATTTACTTTTACTTCATTACATTTGAGAGCAGATATCTGTACTTTCTACTCCACTGCATTTTTTTTAACTGGAATGAAAAGTAAAAGTATTTTTATTATATTATAGTTTGAGAGCTGCTGAAAAGGCTGAGAGTTTATTTTTCACACATTCAGAATTTGAGCAAACAAAAATACAAACATCTAGAAAAAACAATTGATTCTGTTGTTTCTGCTGAACAAAATTCAGCACAAATTAACAAAATCACTACATTTGAAGCTTTATAAGACTGCAGGGAATAGTTTTACTTTTTACTCTCTAAGTCAATTTTTAAACAGGCATTTTAATCTGTACTTTTACTCAGTATTGGGAGTAATGCATTATAAAAGTAACAAATTACAGTAATGTGTTGCTTTTTGCAGTAACGCAGTAGTGTGGCATTACAGGGAAAAAGTGGTAATATTTTACTTGGTACAAATGTCAGTAAAGAGCGTCACAATGCATTTTTAACCTGGATTGAAGTGGTGGGTTTTTCGTTTTTCTTCATACATATCAGCAAAAAATCAGCAGCGGTGAACGCCATCGTTACGGTTCTGAGTGTCGGGACGGGCCCAGAGGTGCACCCGTGTAGACCGTCGGGTGACCACGGGCGAAAGGACCAACAGAGAGCTCCGCACTCCATGGGGCGAATCGCAGCTGATGCCCAATCGGGCTTTGCCTTCCCACCTGCTCCACGGGCTCAGGGTTTTCTCAGGGGCGGACCTAGTTTCCAAGTCCTAGTCCGAGATTAGTCCAGGTTTGGTCCTGGTTTAGTCCTGGTTCAGTTCTGGTTTAGACCTGGTTTATTTCTGGTTTAGACCTGGTTCAGTCCTGTTTCAGTCCTGGTTTAGTCCTGGTTTAGATCTGGTTCAGTCCTGGTTTAGACCTGATTTAGAACTGGTTTAGTCCTGGTTTAGTCCTGATTTAGACCTGGTTTAGTCCTGGTTTAGTCCTGATTTAGACCTGGTTTAGTCCTGGTTTAGTCCTGGTTTAGACCTGGTTTAGTCCTGGTTTAGTCTTGGGTTAGACCTGGTTTAGACATGGTTTAGACCTCGTTTAGTCCTGATTTAGACTTGGTTTAGTCCTGGTTTAGTCTTGGGTTAGACCTGGTTTAGACCTGGTTTAGTCCTGGTTTAGTCCTGGTTTAGTCCTGATTTAGAACTGGTTTAGTCCTGGTTCAACAAATGACTCTGAAATGACAGGAACAAATCATAAATAACACAGTGAAGTGAAGTAACTTGCCCAACAGTGCTTTTACTTGAGTAGATTTTTGCTCTGGTATCTGTACTTTTACTTAGGGAACAAACTTGAGTAGTTCTTGCAGCACTGTTGTAGAGTTAGTCCGTGGCATTGGGTCTAACGTCGCTTTGACCTTATTACTTCTAGTATTTCTAATGATCTTGGTTAAGGTGAGGAATACTTTAAAGTCCCCGCAGGGAAATCAAGAATGTTTTTCAACAGTTGGTCTGATGTAAACATAGAGCCACTTTAAACTCATTTACTCTTAATTATGTTGCCTTTATGAGCTCAGACACATTCTCTCCTTAATGACCGTGACCCACTTTTCACACAAACACAACACGCTTTTAAAAAGAACTTCAAATATAACCTCAGTAAATACTTGAAATATACTTGAAAAACACGTTCTTAGTCACAACTCGAGAGATCTGATTCAAATGTGTATTGGGGAATTGTTTTGGTTATTGATATAAAGTGCTTCTTGTCTCCATGGAGATGTTATAGCTTTGCCTGGAATGTTCCACAGTATGTCTGAAATGTATCTATCAAGCATTTATTTGACTACAAGTGTTTTTGGGTTAGCTCAAAAATACAGGTGTTCTCACTGTGAGCGTGGTTGCCTCTCCAGAGATCTGACCTATAACTTGACCTGATGTCATCACCTGCCTGTGCCATACGTTTCCAACAGATCAATATCTCCATGGAGACAAGAATCTTTTAAACACGTTTAAAGGGCCTACACTATTTTCTGATCTTTGTTATAATGTTGGTTCCTCGTCAAAAACCGACCTGGAGTTCAGGCTCTCTCTGTTCTGTTCTGGGGTAATACGGGAAGTGCTCCACTGTGTTTTTAAACTCCATACACATTCACTTGAATAATTTGGATAATTTCAAACCTGGAAGTGCTAATCTCTACTCAACTAAAGGTAAAAAGCAGCTGTTAACTTAAAAAAAAAAAAAAAAAGCCACTACATGGATTGGATGGAGACCACTGGGAATTCCAGGAGCCACAGGGGGGCACCAGTCACAAACACTGTCATTGTGTCCTTAGGCAAGGCACTTCACCCACATTGCTTAGTATGAAAGTGGTGTGTGTGTGTGTGTGTGTGTGTGTGTGTGTGTGTGTGTGTGTGTGTGTGTGTGTGTGTGTGTGTGTGTGTGTGTGTGTGTGTGTGTGTGTGATGGTCGGAGGGACTGATGGCGCTGATTGGCAGCCTCACTTCCATCAGTCTGTCCCAGGGCAGCTGTAGTACAGTAAAGTAGTAAACTACAGTAGTAGTTTACCACCACTGAGTGTTGAGTGAATGAAGAATGAACTGTAAAGCACTTTGGGTATCTTGAAAGGCGCTACATAAATAATAATAAAATTATTAATACATGACATCACAAGGTGGAACAGAGTATGTAGAATATGTATGAATGAAACAAAACACTACTCCAGGTCTATTTATGACATAATAACAACATTATATTAAAGGTGCATTGTGTACATTTTCAGGCAGAGGGTCTGCCACCTGCTCCATGGAGATGGTACTACTTTGTCTGAAATGTTTCAGAGTGTGGCATTATATTTTTTCCATCTTCTGTTCATTCAATTATAGGTGTTTGTATTGCTCAAAGAACACGCTGGTGGCATCTCCTGCTTTATATCGTCATGGAGACAAAAATGTGACAGACCCTCCACCAGAAAAGTTACACAGTGCACCTTTAAACTTCATAATAAACATGCGTTTTGGGATCTTTAATTCTTACAGTGCATTCACAACAGAGAATTACAACTCACCCTTATGTAACAGATAATACTCCCTACAACTGTACAACAACTCACCCTTATGTAACAGATAATACTCCCTACAACTGTACAACAACTCCCTTATGTAACAGATAATACTCCCTACAACTGTACAACAACTCACCCCTTATGTAACAGATAATACTCCCTACAACTGTACAACAACTCACCCTTATGTAACAGATAATACTCCCTACAACTGTACAACAACTCACCCTTATGTAACAGATAATACTCCCTACAACTGTACAAACAACTCACCCTTATGTAACAGATAATACTCCCTACAACTGTACAGCAACTCACCCTTATGTAACAGATAATACTCCCTACAACTGTACAACAACTCACCCTTATGTAACAGATAATACTCCCTACAACTGTACAACAGCTCACCCTTATGTAACAGATAATACTCCCTACAACTGTACAACAACTCACCCTTATGTAACAGATAATACTCCCTACAACTGTACAACAAATCTCCCTTATGTAACACATAATACTCCCTACAATTGTACAACAACTCACCCTTATGGAACAGATAATACTCCCTACAACTGTACAACAACTCACCCTTATGGAACAGATAATACTCCCTACAACTGTACAACACCTCCATGGAGATGGTTAAGTTTACAATACTGTAAAAAAGCAAAAAGGAAATAATTAAATCGTCATGGAGACAAAAATGTAGATGGAACCTTCACCAGAAAAGTTACACAGTAACTTTACACTTTATAAAAGTCCATTTTGTGTCATCTTTATTTATATTTAATGATTACAGTGTATTCACAAAAGAGAATTAGATCATTTCAAATATTTTCTTTAAAAATCCATGACCATATTATGAAACCTGGCGTCTGTTCAGACCTTCATAAATAATGTTTGTGGTTTACAATGAGCTTTGTTGTTGCTTAATTGTGTGTAATACTGGCACCGGGCCTGTGCTCTGAACGCATCCAGACTCTGATCCTCCAAACAGACCGAGGCTGGCAGCAGAGCGTCCCATACGGCTCAAACTCTCTGAATTATTTGGTCATTAAGAGCCATCAGAAAGCAGCAAACGCAGCTGTATCAAACCATGAAAATGATCCGGTTCCTAGTCCAACGAGGTTCATTTGTTCTTCTGATAATTTATGTTGTTAGGTTCTTTTTTCAGACCAAGAGTTTGTTTTCATACCTGACAGTTTGGACTGCTCCCTGCGCTCGTCCTCAGAGTGCTCATGTGATGTTGCTGTCAGTGGTGCAGTGGGGAGTTTTTCAGTGGTTGCATGCAATGTGTGACGTCATCAATGAAGCATAAAGATTGTTAGTTTTTTTTTTTTTTTAAACAACAACAACAACAACAAAAACATCACTTTCAGTACAAATATAACAGTGCCAGCCCAGTAAAAATCTGTAATATTTGATGTTTTTTTTTTACTCAAAATGAATGCAGAATCATGATATTAATGTTTATAATCACCTACAGAACATAAATCATACACTCCAACACATGAACCAGTACTAAACCAGGACTAAACCAGGACTAAACCAGGTCTAAACCATGTCTGAACCAGGACTAAACCAGGACTGAACCAGGACAAAACCAGGACTAAATCAGGATTAAATCAGAACTGAACCAGGACTAAACCAGGACTGAACAAGAACTATAACAGGAGTAAACCAGGACTAAACCAGAACTGAAACAGGACTCATGTCAGGACGGGCTCGGAGGTGACCGCAGGAGAAAGGACCGATGGAGAGCTCCGCACTTCACGAAGGTAAACGCGGCAACTGCCCAATCGTGTTTGGTGAACACCTTGCTTGGGGTTCTCTCTCTCTTAAGTCCAAGATTAGTCCTGGTTTAGACCTGGTTCAGTTCTGACCCACCCACAGTGTTGGGGAGTAACAGATTACATGTACCGGAGTTACGTAATCAGAGTACAAATTATGAGTAACTGTATTCAGTTACAGTTACTGTTTCAGTGAGTGGTGATTGGATTACAGTTACTTGGGTGAAATAAATGGATTACACAAAGGTATTTTCCTGTTTCATTTTGGGCTATATCCCTTCTTTTTTTTTTTTTCGGTAATTCCACTCATTGCCAGACACTAAACCAGGACTGAACCAGGACTAAAACCAGGTCTAAACCAGGTCTAAACCAGGTCTAAATCAGGTCTAAAACCAGATCTAAACCAGGACTAAACCAAGACTAAACCGGGACTAAACCGGGACTAAACTATGTCTCAAATATGATTTAAGAGAACTAAACTATGCCATGTGGAACCGTGTCTCCTCCTCTTCTATCAATACTATTTTTAATTTGGTTAAGTAAAGTCTGGGCTTTACTTTAAGTATTCAGATTACGTTACTCACTTTAAGTAATTTAATGGATTATGTTACAAACTACATTTTGGGGTATGTAATCTGTAATCTGTAGGGGAATACATTTTAAAAGTAACCTCCCCAACACTGCCCATGTGTAATTACTACCCCTCCATAATACGCAATACATGTTCATACGCTGTAAAAAAAAAAAAAAAAAAAAAAAAGCATGCAAAACTGCACCAAAAAAATCAACGAAACAGCGAGACCGCGAAAGATGAATCGTGATATAGCGAGGGATGACTGTATAAGTATTTGCCAATACCCGATATCAGTATAAGATTAAAAAAACAACAACATCCAAATGTGTTTTATAACTATAGAACAGCTTTGTGAAAATACATGTCCAGGAAATCATTTTATTACACCAGTTTATAGACCAACATAAAATATCAGCTGGAATATCTTGAAAACCGATACGTGATCCACCAAAATGTCCAATATCTGAGCATCCTATCAGTGCATCCCAACTTTTTAATAATGAAACAAATATTGAAATGAACGAGTCCTTTGAGATTCTGTTTATTTGGAACATGAAGGCCTCTCGAGGTCTGAGAATCAAACCCAAAACTTTCTTGTTAGTGATCAGAAATAGTGCTACCAAGATGCCATTTTGACAAATCTATTTACCACTGAAACACAAGGAATCGAGGAAACAATTCAAACATAACAAGTAAACGTCTTCCGCCTCACTAACATTGAATCCTCAGCCAATCATACATATTTTTGTTGTTGTTTCCTTGTCATCTGCAGTCTTCTGTGTTGTGTATTTGATCAACTTTTACCTGACTTTTTACCTACAAAGTGTTCCAGACCTGTGCAGTGAAAAGAAAGACTTCACGACAGCACTTTTAATAACTCTGGAATCCTTACGGGACCATCGCATCCGACTCACATTAGGCTTTAGTCTCTGAGGTAACTGTGCAAGCTTTGTACTTATGAAATCTGGGGGCAATGTTCCATCTATTTTAGTAATAGCAGAAACAATAGGATTCTGTGAAAATATATCTTTGTTTGTAAATTTGACTTTTTAATATAACTTCTCGTACCTCAGATGTTTCGAGGGCACCACAGACAGAGGGTTGAACCTACAAACTCTGCAGAGAGAGTCCTCTTCAGTCTGAGGCTGACACTGAAATGAATCACCGTATCACTGTATCACTGCTTCGGAAACGATCTACGTCCAGACACGTCGATTCTGTGTCTGCAACCCTTCCCAATAAGTGTATCATTCGTTCATTTGTTTTTCAATATAAAACCAAAAGTAAGAAAATGAAAAAAACAACTGTTTTCTTCATCATTTGTCTCCAAAAACAGTTTTCAATTTTGTGTTTAAATGAAGAATGGAAAAAACGGATAATGTTTCCAGTTTACGTGACTTCTGTGACTGCGATGCTGGACTTTTGCACTGTATGTTTTACACAAATTAAACTTAAAACCACATGAGCACTCAAAAACAGCTCGCTACTGTGCGCTGATGCAGTTCAGCTTCTGTTGGACTAAAGGGCACGACTCAGTGGATTATATGTGTTCTTTCTGTGACAGAGGGATGTTCTGCTGATGGTGAGTCTGTTCTGTGTTTCTATCGTGTTGGAGATGGTTCATGTGAAACCTTTCAGAGATTATACGTCTGCATACGCACAGACCGTAATTTATATGAATGGACATATATTCTAGCCTCTTAGTGTTTTGGCGCTGAATTACTTCGCAGTGCATAGACCTACATCAGAGTATCAGCATTTTCAGGCGTCCACACAGCGCCGGATCTGTACTCAAATGAAGTCGTGGGAGGTGGCGACACCAGATCGTTCCGTCTCTGGAGCCGGATTAGTGTGGACGAACACTGCATCCACAACAAAAACAACTCAGGGACGGGGCCTGAGAATCCAAGTATGTTGTGTCCTCTACGACTCAAACTCCCTGAATTATTTGTTAATTAAGAGCCACCAGGAAGTGCCAAAGTGCAGCTACAGCAAAACTATGCAAATGATCTGGTCCCTCCCAAGTGTTATGAGTTCATTTACTGAGGTGAGTGCCATTATAGTACAGCTCGGTTTAGATGTGACCGCTTCACTATCTTACACCACATCAACTCAAAACTCATTTATGAACCTGCTCTCATGATGTTTTGGAGACTGATTCAACTGTGAACTGCTGTATTATATATATATATATATATATATATATATATATATATATATATATATATATATATATATATATATATATATATATATATATATATATATATATATATATATATATATATATATATATATACTGTAAAAGAAGAAGGTTTGGTTATACAGGAGCAGAGAACTTTAATCTGACAATGGACAATATTATAATCTGAAATCATTTTCTCCAACACGCTCCTACAGCTCCACTCAAACAGTGACAGATACAGGACTACATTCATACTATAATACTCCCTACAACTGTACAACAACTCACCCTTATGTAACAGATAATACTCCCTACATCTGTGCGCAGCTCACTCTGATGGAACAGATAATACTCCCTACAACTGTACACAGTTCACTCTGATGTAACAGATAACCCCTTGTCCTGTCAATCATCATATCATTGTTGCATAAACTGTGATTTTATATTTTTGACTTGTACATTTACATTTATATAATTTTGTTTTATTTTACATGTGTCTTTTGCTCTTTTTTTCTACTTATTTACAATTTATTATTACCATTTATATTTTTTACTCTTTGTTATTATATTATATTGTGATGTGCAAGCTATTGTGTCCAAATAATTTCCCTTGTGGATCAATAAAGTTTGTCTAAGTCTAGGTTTGTCTAAGTCTAAGTTTGTCTAAGTCTAGGTCATTCCGGTGTTGCTGGTGGTGCTGCCAAGTCAGATCTGTGGAGAGGTGAGCCTGTTCCTCCGTTCTGCAGAGAAAGTTTCCACCCAGTCTGGGAATCAATCTTTCATCCTTCTTCTGGTTGTGAGGCAGGAGAGCTGACAAATGCTATGCACATATTTTAATATTCATATTATGCAATCACATTTAGTTGATTGGAGACGGGCTCGGCATACATCACCTGCACCGATACCGCAAACCGACAAATCTGAAGTCAAAGCCCACAGCATGTACGCTAGAGCCGAGCAACTCATCTAAGACATTTGATTCATTTGTATTTTTAATTTTCAACATTTAAAGAGGAGCTCATTCTCCAACAGACTCCAGCCCAACAGGACTATACAACTGTACAACAACTCTCCCTGATGTAACAGATAATACTCCCTACAACTGTACAACAACTCTCCCTGATGTAACAGATAATACTCCCTACAACTGTACAACAACTCTCCCTGATGTAACAGATAATACTCCCTACAACTGTACAACAACTCTCCCTTATGTAACAGATAATACTCCCTACAACTGTACAACAACTCTCCCTTATGTAACAGATAATACTCCCTACAACTGTACAACAACTCACCCTTATGTAACAGATAATACTCCCTACAACTGTACAACAACTCACCCTTATGTAACAGATAATACTCCCTACAACTATAGGGAAAGAAAGAAGTGAACCTACAGCCGTAGAAAGAAATGAGTGGGTGTGGAGTCCCGGCCAAGAGTGGTGACATTGCGATGTGCTTCTCTGCTTCAGTGACACAGAGTTCAGACACAATTTCCGTATGATGAGAAGAATGTTTGTGTACATTTGTGAGTGCCTACTTGTACCACTCTCACAGGGGGAACTTGCAGGCTCTTTATTTTTCATTTCCATTTCTTTGGATCTTTTCAAAAACCGCCTGGTTCCGAAAAGACCCCTCCAATTTGGCCTGAATACATCGATCCCCCCAAATATTAATTAACTCGCTTTCCCTCCATTGACTTGACTCCAAGCCTTCAGAGCCTGAAAATTGTCTTGCATTATTGTCTGCCATGGTTGTGTTTTTCTTCCAGTTTCCACTCACTTCAGGGCAGAATAGTGACGTTTGTCACCTGTTGATGACGTGTAGTTGGGATGAATTTGACCTGACCGTTCAGACTGAAGTCACATGTCAAAAGATCGGATATGTATCGGTTTTAGGAGCACATGTCCAAGGCTAGGTGCTCAATTCATATTTTTTGGTGAAATATGATTTTTTTGCAAGGTTGTTCACATTTCCTGTTTAACTTTTCAGCGATCAAACGAGTGCAGGTCATACAAGTGCAGATTCGTGTTCAGGTTTAGTACAGTCATTTCACTCATGGATGGTCACTTTATTCATGTTGGTCACTTTATTTATGTCGCTATTGTTGTGGTGAAAAGACTGAAAAGTGTTTGTTTTTTTGGATGGATGCGCACTCAAATTTATGTTGCAGTATTCAGGATACTGCGGCATGTATAAATAGTTACTATCAGAAAATACCAGCTACGGTATCCTGGTTATGAGAAATCGGGATACAGGCGAGTTTCAGCTGACGTCATTGTTATTAAAAGCCCGCGTTGCATGCTGGGAAATATTTTGGTTGGAGGCAAGAAACAGGATAGCGGTCAAACACAGTGCATAACCTCGCTTATTTCTCCCCGATAATGGTAAATTCCTGCTGCATTATCAGATGCACAAATAGAAACACGGAAGAAGGAAAATGTCTTTTTCATATTCTGAGTGAAAAGAACCACTAACGGTGAATTAAACGACTTTCAAACATTCGCAGAGCAAACGTAGAAGATCCTAACAAACCGTGGACTCCAACAAGTTCAACAACACATCGAGACTCTTGGAGGTTTTCATCTTTTCTGCTGTGAATGGCCCAGGAGTTTCCACCAAGTCATTGTGGATATCGCCCAAGTGAATATTTGTCCAGGTAGTTGGCGATTCTGACCAGAAATTTGGTTTGGTCCACCTTTTGTAGGGGTTGAAAAGGGTGATTTGTCGTCCATCGATGCTTATGACCAATTTCTGGTCAAATGGTCTTGGGTCCTCTGCTGGGATCAATACACTTTACGTGCTTTCTCGCTCCTTCCGTCATGTTGAATTAGTGTTTCTTGCCACCAACCAAAATAATTCCCAGCATGCAACACGCGCTTTTGTCAACAATGAAACTTGCCTATAGCAGATACTGCCATAACTGGGATACTGAAACCGTATACATGCAACATGACGAACCCGGGATACTTAAAAAGCCCGATCATAACCGGGATACTCATGTGCATGTAAACACACTCATTGTCTAGACTCTGAGCCTGACATGTAGGTGGGATGAATGTGACCTGGCCGCTCACACTGAAGTCGCAGGTCAAAAGATCGGATATGTGTCAGTTTTAGGAGCACGTATCTGAGTGTCCTGGGTCACATTTGAAAAAAATCTGATCTGTGTCATTCAGACTGTCATTAAAAGATCAGATACAGGTCACATAGGGGCGAAAAAATCAGGTTTGGGTCACTTCAGGTTGCGGCAGGATTATTGTGCAATTACCGAGTGACATTGTAAAAACAAAAAAATAATAATACATCATCAGTCCCCGCTCTGCCTTCAAATAAAACCTATTAAATTCTTAAGCGCCCATTGTATTCCCTTCTACTTTCCGTGTTATTTTTTGGCCTGCACTGTCCGGCCCTAATGCACAGCTCTGTCTCCCATTCTCCTGGCACTTCATCAAATAACATTCTATTCTCCACCTCACATCCTACCCCACTGCTCCCCTTTATATAACTTAATATAGACCTGTTTGTATGGGGCAGGTGTAGTTTGACATCCCCCCCCCTTCCTCTCGTTCACATATTGATCCTCCTCTCCCTCCTCTTCCTCCGTCTCTATGAGTAATGGCTTGCTGGCAGCGGAGGGGATGACAGGGCCCTACACGCTGAATACTTATGAGATGTAATCAGTGCGCCGGCTCCTCTCCCCGAGCCCCGGGAGCGGAAACAGAGCCGCTCCGCTCAATCACAGCCCTCACTCGGACCAGAGACTCGGGCAGATTTAGGGTGATGCCTCCTGCGCGCAGACAATGAGGGGCCCGTCCTTTCGGTGACCGGCAAACTAATGAAAATGTCCAGGAAGAGATTGGTTCAGGTCAGGAAAGTCTTTAGCTTTCAACTGCACTGTCATGATTGGCTTACACAAGGTTAAAGGTGTAAATCTGTAACTTTTCTGCTGGAAGATTGTCCTGCCTGCGGCCAATGAGATGTTATTGCTTTGCTTGGAATGTTCCGCACTATGACTTTAAATGTATCTACTGTATGTTGCCTTTATTATTATTAAAAGGCCCATATCACGGTGTTCCTCATCACAAACACACTGTTGGGCAAGTAACTTTAAAACTGTAATGTGTTATTTATGACTTGTTCCTGTCATTTCAAAGTCATTTGTTACATTACAGTATTACAGTATTTAAAATGTAAGACATTACACGACTACTGCAGTACTTTTAAGTTACTCTCACCAAAATAACTGAGCAAACATGCTGAACTTTTGTGCCGTATATGGACTGAACCAGGACTAAACCAGGACTGAACCAGGACCAATTCAGGACTAATCCAGGACTAAACCAGGACTAAACCAGAACTGAACCAGGACTAAACCAGGACCAAACCAGAACTGAACCAGGACTAAACCAGGACTAAACCAGGACCAAACCAGGACCAAACAAGGACCAAACTTGGACTAAACCAGGACTGAACCAGAACTAAACCAAGGCCAAACCAGGACTAAACCTACAATAAACCAGGACTAAACAGGATTAAACCAGGTCTAAACCAGGACCAAATCAGAACTAATCCAGGACGAAACCACGTCTAAACCAGGACTAAACCAGGACCGAACCAGGACTAATCTTCGGGTCAGATCGGGTGTCAGCTGCTCTTCGCCTCGTGGAGCGTGGAGTTCTGCGCTGGTCCTTTCGCCCGCGGTCACCTGACGTCTCCGGCGTTTCACCGCTGCTGTTATCGCTGAGATTTTAGCGAATTTGTATGAAGAAAAACCCACCACTTCAATCCAGGTTAAAAAGCATTCTAACGCGCATTACTGACATTTGTACCAAGTAAAATATTACATTACTTACATTACTGCGTTACAGCAAAAAGCAAAGCATTACAGTAATTTGTTACTTTTATAACACGTTACTCCCAACACTGCAAACAGACCTGGAGTTGTGTTTTGTTTCAATCATGTTTAACACAAATCCTGAATATTTAGGTTTCTCTTAAACACAAAACACCCTGTTCCACCTTGTGATGTCATGTGGTGATACAGGAAGTGCTCCACGGTGCTTTAAACTCCATGCACCTTCACTAGAATCATTTGGATGATTTCAGACGGAATTGTCAATCTTTACTGAACTCAAGGTAGCAGTTTAGGTGAAAACTACCATTGCATGACATCACAAGGTACAACGGAGCATTAGGAACACAACTCAAGGTATGTTTTGGCAAATCTTAAAGGCTTAAAGCTCATAAGAGTCAGGTTGGGGTAATATGCAGGTGTTTTTATTGCTTAAAAATACCTCGGTAAACATGCATTCTGACAGTGGAATAAATAAACAATTCTTCACGACGCTGCTCCTCCTCTGAAGGGTTTCGTCTCATTGAGCTCTGAAAAAACATCTCAAGTAACACGCTCATCCTCCAGAGAGAGTGCACTGTTTCCAAATGTAAGACCACGCTCACCCAATCCTCTTTTTCCGCTGATGGAATAATCTGCCAACAGAGACTCTAACGCTGCACCGTTTTTCAAATGTTTGCACGTTTGACAAAAAAGTGGCTCATCTCTAAACTGATCTCTCTAGTTTGTACATATTAGTGTGAGTGTGATTTGAATGATTAGTAGAATGTAGAATGTGCATGTGTGTGTGTGTGTGTGCGTGTACACGGTGGAAGAGTAAGCGATGAGTGCATGTGGTTGCGTGTTTGGTGTATGTTGTTTTTAGAAAAGTATTTCCACACTGTAACCCTAAGTAGCATCTGTTTTAACTTATTTTTGGTCAATTTATCTACCGTATTTTAAGACAAACTTTTTTTTCATGGTTTGGGTGTTTCCTGCGACTTATACTCCAGTGCGATTTATATATTAAAATGTTCACACTGACAGTCATGAGAGGCTCTAGTCTTGTGTGTCAGTATCTGCTGCTCCTGTTCCTCCTGTACCACTGTCACTTCATGTTCTTCTGCAGAAAGAGCCTCTGTCCTGTCTGGATCATGTCTGTCGATCGCACCATTACTTCTGCACCACTGAAAATTTAACATTTAAACAAACTTATAAAGACGACTGAGAAGACTGAACACAAATGCTCTCAAAAAGAAAATCAGATTCTGCAGATTACAAACTGCAAGTCGTGAAATCTGCAGCTGAAAACAATAATCGAGCAGCAGAAAGAAAGTTTGGAGTGAGCGAGAAACTTGTGACACCGGGAGGAGGCACCATGAAACTTTCCTGAAGTCACTGGATGGATAAAACCTGGACTTCAGTGACACTGAAACCATCCTGTCGGGATTCAGAAAAGCTGGAATAATTCTAACTGAACTGATGCTGAGTCTGACGACAGCGACACAGAAGAGGAAGCGGCGCTCTGTTTACCTCTGGAGGTCGAGGCCGAGTTGCTCAGAAGTGACACCGAGGATGAAGAATTGAATAGATTTAATGATTTGGAGTGAGATGGAGAGTTTGGTAAACTTGTTCTGTTGTTTATGTTATAGTTTATCTGAAGAACTGTTCATATGTGACGTTAACAGTCTGTTGTTCACTCTTCTATTGTTAATACTAGAACTTGACTTTCAAGATAAAATGTCGGTTCCTGGTCTCTGATTTTATCAAATTAATCTCCCCCCAGAAAGAGCGATTTATATGTTTTTTCTTTTTCATTATGCATTTTTTGGCTGGTGCAACATGGGCTGCGTTCAGACTGCAGCCTGAAGTGACCCAAATCCCATTTTTTGGCCCCTATGTGACCTGTATCTGATCTTTTAATGTCAGTCTCAACACAGATCCGATTTTTTCAAATGTGACCCAGGACACTTGGATATGTGCTTCTAAAACTGATACATATCTGATCTTTTGACATGTGACTTCAGAGTGAACGGCCAAAGTGCATTCATCCACCTACACGTTATCAACAAGACACAAACGTCACTATTCTGCACTGAAGTAGGCGAAAATTGTTAATGAACTCCGTGTCACTGAAGCAAAGCACATCACCACTCACCACTCTTGACTCCGTCTCCACATCCACACGTTCCTTTCAACAGACGTCGCTGCCGCTGCCCCACAAAACACCACGGCCAAAAACCTCGTCCTTCTCCTTCTCAATCTCCTCCTTAAAACAAGTAAGTTGTTCATGTTCTGGCTCCGGTACAAGAGAAACTTAAATTTCCAGGTGCTCAATGCTGCGTTCATGTTTGGACAACTTCCATAAACACAGAGACGCTCGCTGCGGTTGACGTCGTCATGTCTCCAGTGCACATGTAGGACACTTTCGGGCTGTTTAATGTTCACACTGGAGTCACATACAAGTCGCATTTAATTGGAAATGTGAACGACCTCGCAAAAACATCGGACTTCACAAAAAAATCAGAATTGAGCATTAAGCCCTGCAGTCTGAACGTAGCCTTATACTCTGGAGCGACTTATAGTCCAAAAAACACAGTATCTGAATCTGTATTGAAGTATTTCCACCAATCTGCTCAGGGACTTAAGGTGTAAATGAGCGTTCATGCTCTAACCTGCACCAGCATCTTTCCTGTGACTTCTGTCTTGGTTAATGTGTTGTTGTGCACTGTACAAATAAAAATCAAACCACATCATACCAGAAGGTCAAAGTGTTTTCTGTGTGAGAGAAGAACTCAGCATTTATATGCCAGGTATAGTCAGTGTTGGGAGTGTTACTTTTGAATGTATTCCCCTACAGATTACAGATTACAAAACCCAAAATGTAGTTTGTAATGTAATCCATTAAATTACTTAAAGTGAGTAATGTAATCTGAATACTTTGGATTATTTGATTTGCTGTAGAGAAGCAAAGACGAGGAAATCTTCACATAAGAAGTTTTGTCTGCTAAAAGAAAATAAAAAGCCCAGACTTTACTGAACCAAATTTAAAAAATATATTGATAGAAGAAGAGGAGGCACGTCTGCCCAGCATGGTTTAGTCCTGTTTTAATCCTGTTTTAGTCCTGTTTTAGTCCTGGTTTAGTCCTGTTTTAGTTCTGGTTTATACCTGGTTTTAGTCCTGGTTTTAAACCTGGTTTAGACCTGGTTTAGATCTAGTTTAGATCTAGTTTTGCCCTGCTTTTAGTCCTGTTTTAGTCCTGTTTTAGTCCCGGTTTTAGTCCTGGTTTAGTTCTAGATAAGACCTGATTTCAATCTAGTTTAGACCTGCTTTTAGTCCTGCTGTAGTCCTGTTGTAGTCCTGGTTTTAAACCTGTTTTAGACCTGGTTTAGTTCTAGATAAGACCTGATTTAGATCTAGTTTAGACCTGCTTTTAGACCTGTTGTAGTCCTGGTTTTAGTCCTGGTTTAGTACAGGTTTTAGACCTGGTTTAGACCTGGTTTAGACCTGGTTTAGTTTCTGGGAATGACTGAATGAGTGGAGTCCCATATTACTCAGAAAATAAAGTAATATGGGACCTTTAAATCAGAAAAGCACATTGAGAAGAGGAAAGACACGAAAATTCACTCAGTTTTTCGCGTGAGGTAGGTACAAAACCCACCGTAGTCATCAAGCGTCGTATTGGAGAGGTTCTGTACGAGCTCCTTTAATAGCAGCCTGTACCGAGCGTGTCCTTCTCAGCGAAAACACTCCATCCACTCTGCTTCACTATGATCCAGACCTGCATCACTCGCCGTTTGGCCGTCTGCCCAGAACATATGAAAGTGGCCTCAGCAATCACAATCATACAAGACTTTCAAAAGCTCAAACGTAAATTCAACCTCTTGTCATGCGTCGCTTTGGACAATATGGCTCTCGATCAATCACTTCTGAAGCTATGGAAAAGAAATACACTCTTTTTCCTTTCTTTCTTCCAGCTCTCCGGTGATACGACATAATAACGCACCATGCAACCCGTCTTCACCCGCAGCAGCAGCAGAATTATCGGACTCCTCTGCCTCTTTGTAACCTTTTACTGTTTTGAAAATGCTATATTCGCTGAAAACAACCCATGTTTAATAAGTTTCAGTTTAGTTTTTGATGATCTGAGCCCCCCTCTTCCTTTGCTCTCCATGCTAAGTCAGTTCCCCTTCAGAGCGCTTTCACATCACAATTGGTGTAATGAAACAACTGCACATCAGATCAGCTTTGTCATGTTGTTGTGTACAGTTTTGTGTCATGTTTTTGTGTATTTATGAACAATTGTCGTGCAGGAGCTTGTGGAAAGAGCACTGGACAAGATCTTTTAGACTTTTAGACTTTAGACAAACTTTATTGATCCACAAGGCAAATTATTTGGACACAGTAGTTCGCACACAGTGTTGCCAGATTGGGTTTAGTGTTTTCCGCCCAATCACATTCGAAAACCCGCCCTCTTCAGCAAAAAAAACAAAAACAAAAAAACACCCAACAATGTTATGTCACTTAAAACATTTAATCTTTGAATAAACTTATGTAATCCATCGATGGGCTTTTTAAAAACATTGCCAGGATTGAGAAAACATGTTAAATGTAGAACAGCATTTTCATTTATCACAGAAAAAAAAACATGTAATATTTAAATAAAAATGTTGTAGGCAGTTTAATCTGGAGGCTTTTTAAAAACATTGCCAGGACTGAGAAAACGTGTTCTGTAATAACCTTTGGTAAAATATTGAACAGTGTTTTCATCCTGCATAAAAATGAATGTCCTCAATGATTAAGTAATAAAAAAAAATCTCAGCCATATACCAGAGGTTGTAAGGAAATTTGTGCAAAAATGATATGATGATCTGCCCAATGTCCCTTATATTGTTGCCTCTACACCAGCAGACCACAGCCAAGTACAAGGCACTGGCCACCACAGACTGGTAGAAGATCTCCTAACCTGAGCTTTTTCAATCAGTACAGTCTCCTCATGCTCTTCTTGTCCACATCATTACAGTTGTCCCTCCAGCTCAGTCTGTTGTTCACCTGGACTCCAAGGCACTTGTAGCTCCACCATTTCCACGTCATGGTCCTGGATGGTGACGGGCTCCACTGGTGTCCTCTTCCTCCTGAAGTCATTCACCAGGTCCTTGGTCTTGTCAAACTTTGCAATCAGTGTCCTGTTTTCCAGCTCCTGACCATCTCTGATCCACCCAATCAGAGAATCACAGAATTAGGGGTGTCAAATTATCGCATTCATTGTGATTAATTAATTACAGTCATATTTAGCGTTAATTTTATTTTTAATCTCTAACTTTACTGTTTCTATACGTGAGTTGCCTTATAAAATCTGTTTTTATGTGTTTTATGTGTCCTGCTCCGCTCGCTCCCGCAAAGAATTGTAATTTTCATTCCCGTTCCCGTCTGCATCTGCGATAAACCTGCACACGTCTGATCTCTGAAAACATCACGACACAAACACAGAACAGACTCACCTTCAGCATCAACATCCTCTGTCACAGAGAGAACACTCATATTCCACTGAGTCGTGTCCTTTAGTAGAAGCTGAAGCGCACAAGAGCATTTTTTTTTTTTTCTTTTCTCTGTTTAGTTTATGCAAATGAGCCATGAGGTTTTAAGTTTTGTTTCTGTGAGGCTTGTGCAAAGTTGCATTAAACACATGATAATGTCAAACGGGCTGATGTGGCTCTAGAGTTGTTATGTTTATATGTTGTAAAGTTGAGTTTATTTATGCAGATTAGTCATCGTGATAATAATGATACTTATATAAAAAGTGATGATAGTATGAAAATTAGTGCTGTCATGCGATAAAAAAAATTGAGAGATTAATTAATTATGATCTGTAATTAATTAATCTAATTAATCTCATTTTAATCTCACCTAAAAATTGCTGAGAAAAGCCTTCAATTTGAGGTATCTTCATTTAAATTCATTATTACATTATTGTGGCAGATCAAAACACTGATATAGAACAAATAAAGTGACTTTATAAAGTCATTTATTGTTTAACAAATCTCTCCAAATTGTCTGTTGAGCCCAAGTCTCCATGAATAAGAAACTGTTTGCTGTAAAGTAGCAAAGACGAGGAAATCTGAACATAATAACTTTTGTCGACTTAAAGACAATAAAAAGTCCAGTCTTTCCTTAACCATATTAAAAATATTATTGATAGAGAAATGCTTCATATATGAGATCACTGGTTTTAGTCCTTGTTTTAGTCCTGGTTTAGACCTGCTTTAGTCCTACTTTAGTCCTAGTTTAGTCCTGGAATGGGTTAGTCCTGGTTTTAGTCCTGGTGTTAGTCCTGGTGTTAGTCCTGGTTTAGTCCTGGACTGGGTTAGGAAGGAGGAAGCGCGGTTTACGCAGCGTACCGGCAATGAGTGGAATGACCGAAATAAAAAATGTATATATATGTTTTGTGTGTGTGTGTGTGTGTGTTTGTTGTCCCAACAACACATAAAAACAGATTTTATAATAAGGCAATTTGCATACAGAAACAGTAAAGTTAGAGATTAAAAATGAGATTAACGCGATTAAAAAACATAACGCGCTAAATATGATTGTAATTAATTAATCACAATTAACGTGATAATTTAACACCCCTAATGAAAATAATGTAATAATGAATTTAAATGAAAATACCTCAAGTTGAAGCTTTTCTCAACAATTTTTAGGTGAGATTAAAAAAGAGATTAATTAGATTAATTGATTACAGATCATACTTAATTAATCTCTCAATTTTTTTAATCGCTTGACAGCACTACTCAGAATCTTACAGAATTCTCACTAACTGGAGGGTTTGAACTAGCCTGATTCATCAGCCGGTTTCACTTTGTGGAAACCATCTGACCTCGTAGCATTAGGATTCGTTCGCTTGACAGTAGGCAGGTACTTTTTTAATTTAACCAATCGTTGCTATTTGGTCGTGACGTATGTAATGCACCGGAAGACTAAGTGGGGTCCAAGTAATTTCCGGCACAACAGCAAACTGGTGTATTCTGATTCCTGACCTAGTCACTGGAGAGAAATGAAATTGAGCAGAGGCACAAGGTAGCACCAGCCTGACTAGGTTTGAACAAGAGTGTTGGGAAGGTGACTTTTAAAATGTATTTCCCTACAGATTACATACCCCAAAATGTAGTTTGTAACGGAATCCATTAAATTACTTAAAATGAGTAATGTAATCTGAATACTTTGGATTACTTGATATTGTCATGTTTTTAAAACTACATGAATGTACCAACCACATCCTGAAAATTCATGTTTGTTCTCTTCAAATTGTCTGTTGAGCCCAAGTCTCCATGAACAGACGTTTGTTTACTGTAGAGAAGGAAAGTAAAAAAAAAAAAACTATAAAAATCCCGATCTTTCCTTAAGCAGATTCAAAATACTATTGATAGAGAAATGATTTTTATATGAGATCACTGCTGCCAGAAATTATGTTCACCTGCTGTTAGTGTCATATTGTTTATTTAAAAAAATTATAAAATCACTTTCAGTACAAACATAAAGGTCAGTAAAAATCTATAATACTGGATGTTTTTTACTCAAAATGATGCAGAATGACGATTATTAATGACCTCGTCCACTGTGTGACTGACGCCGCCAACGTGAACAAGACATTTACATCGATCTTACTGCCGTGTTCTGTTTGGGTTTCTGGCAATGAGTGGAATTATCGAAATAAATTTTTAAAAAATGGGATATAGTCCAAAATGTGAAAACAGGAAAATACCACCATGTAATCCATTTATTTCAACAAAGTAACTGTAATCCAATTACCACTCACTGAAACAGTAACTGTAACTGAATACAGTTACTCATAATTTGTACTCTGATTACATAACTCCGATACATGTAATCTGTTACTCCCCAACACTGTTGAACACAGCCTGGAAGAAATAATGAAAACACTGAAACATGAATAGATCTGAATGTGAATCTAAATCCTCTTCAGTTTTCGATGAGGGAATAACATGGGAGAAAAGCTCAAAAACGTTAATTTTGCATAATATCCCCACCCTAAAAACTGTCTATTGTCCTCACGGTGCTACGTTCTAATGCAGGAAACACAACTGCTGCTTTTCCTCTGACAAAAAATCCTTGTTGAACACTACTGTCATTTTTAATATTCAGCTTGTTCATGCTGGCATTGAAACAGAACAAAGCATCATGGTCTGTGTAGTTCTCTGTGTGTTTGCCTGCTGCTACAACAAAACAACATTGAATATACATGTGTCTGCACCTCCCTCTTCCACTCTGCACAAATTGGAATCTGCGTCATGCTTCACTGAGTTTTATCACCAATGTCAAGTCTCATTCATCACGACGCTCTTTATGGTTCAGCTGGCTGGATATCGCTTACAATTCACAGAAAACAACATTGGTTCATATTTATTTACGAAACCATACTGAGGAACCTTCACGGGTACCTTAAAGGGACAGTCTGGAATTTTGGACATAGGGCCTCATTTCCTAGTGAGTCAGAGTGTTGGAGACGTATGGAGACACTTTTTGAAATATTCCATC
>NW_026571515.1:39392958-39407958 GCF_026225935.1 Boleophthalmus pectinirostris | reverse complement strand
ATTATAATGCTGTGATTGAGACAAAGGTTGGGCAGCGCTGAGGTTGGAGCTGAATATAATATGCTCCAGAGGGATGACTGCGATTGGTTATTTCAATTAATGAGTTTAGAAACAAGGTCAGGACTGAGGTTAGGAAACTACTCATAGACATAAAAATCGGTGTAATTTATTTTGACCCGAATATTGTTTTTGCTGCACACTTTGAATTTCAGCTACATGTTTTTATTCTTTGTTAATATATTGTCATATGTGAGCTTCTGTGTGAGTTATCTCCCTTGTGGATGAAGTCTAAGGATTATGGTTTGGAAAATGATTAAAGTGGAGATGACAGGTTACGTTACTTTTCCAGTAAAACATAGTTAAGGATGTGCCCCTGGAAATGTATACCGTAATTTCCGGACTATAAGCCGCTACTTTTTTTCTTACACTCTTAACCCTGCGGCTAATAAAACGATGCGGCGAAGATATTGAGGGATTCTTTGTCTGGCACATTGTCCATTCATATATACGATCTATGGCAGGGGTGTCAAACATACGGCCCGGGGCAGGATCTGGCCCTCCAAGACCTTTAATCTGGCCCTCAGCTGATTTTCTACTAAAATATTTGAGTTATATCTCCTATTAAAATATTGGTAATTTTCTGCGGTGCTTATCATAGCAGCTTCTCCAGCGCCTCTGTACGTGGCCCCTCCCACCAGAGCAGCAGACTTGAAGACTTGTCTCTTTCCAAACGCTCTTAAAGGACGATCGTTTTGACTGTTGACCGTGACACCCTCATCAACAAAATGACAAAAATGAGAAAAGTGGAGCCGAGTGCTTTTTAAGACCTTTTTAAGACAACGTAAATGAAAATTAAGAACAACATCACACCCATTATGTTTATTGAAAAACACCTGATCCAATTTTAATAATAAAGACCAACGAACTACTATATCTAGAACAGGTTTTCCCCCACTTTTTCAGCACCTTATATTCAGGTACGGTCTATATATGTACAATTCTAAAGTTTTGTTAAAATTTATATTAACTTATATTCAGGTGCGCTCAATAGTCCGGAAAATACGGTATGTAATGTAACTTTTTGGTTCAGGGTCCGTCACCTGCTTGTTTCTATGGATATGTCATTGCTTATCGTAATTAAACAGCTCTACCTTACATTCAATTCCATTACAGGTGATTACAGCTTCAAAATACATAAAAAAACAGGCATTCTGGCTCTGAGCAGTGTCACCTCTCCACAGAGCTGACCTGTAACTTGGTCCAGTTTGGTCTCCATGAAGATAGAAAAAAAGGTTTAATATCATACCGTAAAACATTCCAAACGAAGTAATAACATCTCCAGGGAGAAAAGCATTTGACAGACCTCCACTAAAAAAGTTATGCAATACACCTTTAACACCATTCCATTTTAGATTTTCCTATAAGTTTTGCCTAGTTTTTGGAGTGTTTTAGTGTATTTTAGTTTGTGGTTTAGAATAACAAAAGTATATGCTATGACATTTTGTAAGATGAAGATTTAAAACTGTCAAAAAATGGCCTCCTTGTGCGTAAATTGTCCCTGCATTTTAGATAGAATTTTCTCTGTGACATACAGTAGGTAGAGGGATTCTGCTTAAAACTACCTCCTATATTTTTGCATCTTTCTTCTCAACTTTTATCCCAAAAATGACATTCTAAGGTGCATTGTGCAAAGTTTCTGCTGGGGAGTCCGTCACCTGTTTGTCTCCAGGGAGATGTTATTGCTTGACCTGGAATGTTACATGGTATGACCTTAAACACATCTATCTAACATTTATTCATTACAGGTGTTTCTATTGCTCAAAAATACAATCATTCTTTTTGTGAACAGGGTTGCCTCTCCACAGATCTGACCTGTAATCTAGCATATACTCAGCTCCTTTATGATAGAGAGGTTTAAGCTATACAGTGGAAAATAATAATAACAATGCATCAGTTTTATATACCGCTTTTATGGACACCCAAAGACGCTTTACAGAGCATTAGTCATTCACTCCACACTCGGTGGTGGTAAACTACTACTATAGCCACAGCTCATTTCTCTCCAGTGACTAGGTCAGGATTCAGAATACACTAGACGGTTTGCAAGAACCCGGGAATTTGTAGATCGCGCAACGGCCAATCAGTGAAGAGCTGTGAAGCCATGATGTCAAACTCGTCGCGCCTGTCTGGGTCCATTTTATGGTACAGCACAACAGTAAACAAAGCGGTCAGGATGGATGTAGACAAAGACAGACATTTTGTGTTGGCAACAATTCCTGAGATCGAGGATTTGAAGCCTGAACAAAGAGAATGTTTGGTGAATTTTATCGAGGGGAAAGACGTTATTGCCCTTCTTCCTATGGGATTTGGGAAAAGCTTAATATACCAGTTAGCCCCGTTAGCGGCGTATTACATCTCTGTCATGACCAAATAGCAGCGATTGGTTAAATAAAAAAAAGTACCCACCTAATGTCAAGTGAACGAATCCGAATGCTGCAAGGTCAGACCACCACCACCACTATCACTCACACACACACCACTTTCATACTAGACGATGTGGTTGAAGTCCCTTGCCTAAGGACACAACGATAGTTTTTGTGACTGGCGCCCCCCTGTGGCACCTGATTTTCATATCCAAGTACCAACCAGGCCCGTCCTTGCTTAGTTTCTGAGATCTGACGGGACCAGACTTTGACAAGCTGGAATGGCTAAACTGGACTATTCTAATCTAGCCAAAACAATAACGTCTCCATGAAGATTAGAAATGATGATAAATATTTACCACGGCAACCCAGATCATAATTTAAAAAAATGTCACAAAAGACATATGATGCTTGTCTGCTGCATAATTCTAAGCTATGAAAAGTGTGGATCATTAAATTGCAGGACAAAGTAAGCACAATAAAGTGGACGTACTGTTGGATAAAGATTATTCAAACATGCATGAATCACTCTAAATACAACACTGAGGGGGGTAAATGAAAAGGAAAAATAATTATAAGATGGATAAAACACTTAAAAGTTGATTTTACATAACAGTCTAAACTTAAAGAGTAAGTTTAGTAACAGGGCTGAGTCATCACTTCCGTCCCCCTTGAGCAAACAACACAGCACTAAAACAGCACGAATCACAGCACTAACTAATCCACCCTAAAATGCTAACTTTCTGTTATAAGACAATCTAGAAATTACCAAGATATCAGAAAAACAGTGATCCTGCTGTCTCCTCCATTATAGCCTATTTGGCTGTGTCTGTCTGGGCTTAAGTGAATAATACTGGACTGAATTGAAAGCTCGGTGAATTGGGGACACATAAATTGCTGGCCTACTTTAGAAAGTAGCCATTTTTGTGTTTCAAAATGTGTTTGTCCATTTTGCAACAAGAGGACGATAGAAGGTAGTTTGCGATGGCAAAAAAAAGATAAAAACTTTGAGTCAGTTATAAAATCTTCCAGCCATAATCAAAATTCTATAAAACAAGTAAGTACTGGTCATTAAAACTACATACCCATCACAAATTTCAAGGTCTTAAAATCTCCATTAGTTTAACATAGTCTAACTGATAATTCTATGACATGTGACAACCCAATCCTGACAATATCCACATACATTCATCTTTGGGTGCTTGCCCGGATTCATAATAGCTATTTTCAGACTCATCTCATTTTGTCAAAAGTGCTTTTTTTTTTTTTTTTTTTTTAACAATCTATTCTTTGGAAGGAAACGCAAAACTCATTTCCAAAAAAGGTGTTTACCTCATCTTTGAAACTACATGTTACACCTTGTGAATGCTAAAAAGTCCTCAAACACCTATTGATACTAAGCTGACCAGACGTCCTCTTTTTTCCAGACAGTCCTCCTTTTAGGACCCAAAAAACATCCGTGAGGAATTTCTAAATGAGCCCAAAATGTTTGTGATTTTTCTCTCACTACCAGTTGCCAGCGTTCAGTGGGAAACCGATTTTAGTTTTGGCGACAATCTTGACTGATCTGATCAGATACAAACATGGTACAATAAAATCATAACATAATTACTGGTGCCTCTCCAGCAACGTGCATCTAAACTCTTCACATCTTCCCCGTTCCCATGTGCTCTCACAGCAAGGGGACAGACTGCTCCTTTGATCAAAAAGTGCACCTACATTTATTAAGCGTATTATAAAGGCCTATTAGCTACTGCGGAGAGGCTGGATGATCATAAAGCAGTTCTTCGTGTCTCAAACTCTGCACCAGTTTTTATTTGATGAAAATTGACCTCATATTAGCAGTGACACGTTTATAAATCCCAGGAGTATCTCAGCATAAACACTGCAGGATAAAACATGTGTTCAGACGTCCTGATAGAGGTTTAAGAGTGTTTAAGTGTTTGTGCTGCTCTTGTCAGATTGTGTTAAAATAAAGCTCAGTTTTAAGTCTAATAAAACTTCTAACAGAGCAGAGCATCACAGCCCCAGGTTGATGTTGATGACATCAGTTTGCTGTGGACATTACCTGGTAGTCGTTCTTCCACTGTGTCTCATGCTCTGGGCTCATGTGTCCCACCAGCTCCTGCACCTTGGTCCTCCTCAGAGGGTTCTTAGTGCTCACGGAGCTCGGGTCACTCGGGGTATAGACCCGTTTGGCCGGGTTAAAGTCCACAATCTGGTTTGTGCTGTAGGCTCGTCTTCGTGGGGACATCTTGCCGTCCATGCCTGTGAATATAGAGTGTGTTATGAAGAGCCAGTGCCACACTGTCAGAACACACAGGCTCCAAGAGTGTGGTGACACTTCTGAAGATGGCACACAGCTGGCAGCCCAAACATGTCAAGGTGAATACATCTCACCAATAAAGTTGTCTACCTCAAATATCTGTTGTAACTGAAGACAGTGTTTCCAAAATAATATTCAGTCAGTGAGTACAAGTGCAGCCTTCAGCCAAAACTTCTGTGATTATAAATGAATACAACACTTTGCAATGTTTATTCAGTGCGTTCCAACTGAGTGACACTGAGGCAGAAATATGGGCAGCTTAACTGACAAAATTGTGTTTCTCTGCCTCATTTTTGTTTGTGGATCTATTGTTTTTGCCCCCACAACAATTATTTACTCAACACACAGACTCAGAAGAACATCTTAATTAAGGAGAGAAAGGTTCAGCTCAACTGTGTTTGTGTCCCAAAGTCTCTATGAACGATGACTGTGAGCGTAGTCTGCACTGTGCCCCTGTTGTTTAGCTCACTGTTTTTCTATGACTGTTTAGCTGATTTTCTCATTTTAGAAATCGGGTACAAACTAAATATTTAGCAGAGTTGCAGACCGTAGCAGATCTTTTACATGTTTGATGTGTTTTAAGCTTTTACAGAAGAAAATGTCATTCCTTACCATCGACACTCAACAGTCATAAACTAAGGCTATGTTCAGACTGCAGGGCTTAATGATCAATTCCAATTTTTTTGTGAAATCCGATGTTTTTTCGAGGTTGTTCACATTTCCAATTAAATGCAACTTGTATGTGATCTCCAGTGTGAACATTAAACAGCCCGAAAGTGTCCCGCATGCTCACTGGAGGACACGGTGACGTCAACCACAGCGACCGTGCTCTGTGTTTACGGAAGTTGTCCAAACATGGACGCAGCATTGAGCACCTGGAGATTTTAAAGTTCCTCTCGTACCGGAGCCAGAACATGAACAACTTACTTGTTTTAAGGAGGAGATTGAGAAGGAGAAGGACGAGGTTTTTGGCCGTGACGTTTTGTTGGACAGCAGCAGCAACGTCTGTTGAAAGGAACGTGTGGATGTGGAGACGTAGCCAAGAGTGGTGAGTGGTGATGTGCTTCGCTTCAGTGATATGGAGTTCATTAACAATTCTCGCCTAGTTCAGCGCAGAATAGTGACGTTTGTGGCTTGTTGATAAAGTGTAGGTGGATGAATGCACTTTGGCCGTTCAGACTGAAGTCGCATGTCAAAAGATTGGATATGTATCGTTTCAGGAGCACATATCCAAGTGTCCTGAGTCACATTTGGAGGAGGAGAGAAATGTGACTCAGGACACTTGGATATGTGCTCCTGAAACGATACATATCCAATCTTTTGACATGCGACTTCAGTCTGAACGGCCAAAGTGCATTCATCCACCTACACTTTATCAACAAGCCACAAACGTCACTATTCTGCGCTGAACTAGGCGAGAATTGTTAATGAACTCCATATCACTGAAGCGAAGCACATCACCACTCACCACTCTTGGCTACGTCTCCACATCCACACGTTCCTTTCAACAGACGTTGCTGCTGCTGTCCAACAAAACGTCACGGCCAAAAACCTCGTCCTTCTCCTTCTCAATCTCCTCCTTAAAACAAGTAAGTTGTTCATGTTCTGGCTCCCGGTACGAGAGGAACTTTAAAATCTCCAGGTGCTCAATGCTGCGTCCATGTTTGGACAACTTCCGTAAACACAGAGCACGGTCGCTGTGGTTGACGTCACCGTGTCCTCCAGTGAGCATGCGGGACACTTTCGGGCTGTTTAATGTTCACACTGGAGATCACATACAAGTTGCATTTAATTGGAAATGTGAACAACCTCGAAAAAACATCGGATTTCACAAAAAAATTGGAATTGATCATTAAGCCCTGCAGTCTGAACATAGCCTTAGTTTATGACTGTTGAGTGTCGATGGTAAGGAATGACATTTTCTTCTGTAAAAGCTTAAAACACATCAAACATGTAAAAGATCTGCTACGGTCTGCAACTCTGCTAAATATTTAGTTTGTACCCGATTTCTAAAATGAGAGAAAATCAGCTAAACAGTCATAGAAAAACAGTGAGCTAAACAACAGGGGCACAGTGCAGACTACGCTCACAGTCATCGTTCATAGAGACTTTGGGACACAAACACAGTTGAGCTGAACCTTTCTCTCCTTAATTAAGATGTTCTTCTGAGTCTGTGTGTTGAGTAAATAATTGTTGTGGGGCAAAAACAATAGATCCACAAACAAAAATGAGGCAGAGAAACACAATTTTGTCAGTTAAGCTGCCCATATTTCTGCCTCAGTGTCACTCAGTTGGAACGCACTGAATAAACATTGCAAAGTGTTGTATTCATTTATAATCACAGAAGTTTTGGCTGAAGGCTGCACTTGTACTCACTGACTGAATATTATTTTGGAAAAACATTGTCTTCAGTTACAACAGATATTTGAGGTAGACAACTTTATTGGTGAGATGTATTCACCTTGACATGTTTGGGCTGCCAGCTGTGTGCCATCTTCAGAAGTGTCACCACACTCTTGGAGCCTGTGTGTTCTGACAGTGTGGCACTGGCTCTTCATAACACACTCTATATTCACAGGCATGGACGGCAAGATGTCCCCACGAAGACGAGCCTACAGCACAAACCAGATTGTGGACTTTAACCCGGCCAAACGGGTCTATACCCCGAGTGACCCGAGCTCCGTGAGCACTAAGAACCCTCTGAGGAGGACCAAGGTGCAGGAGCTGGTGGGACACATGAGCCCAGAGCATGAGACACAGTGGAAGAACGACTACCAGGTAATGTCCACAGCAAACTGATGTCATCAACATCAACCTGGGGCTGTGATGCTCTGCTCTGTTAGAAGTTTTATTAGACTTAAAACTGAGCTTTATTTTAACACAATCTGACAAGAGCAGCACAAACACTTAAACACTCTTAAACCTCTATCAGGACGTCTGAACACATGTTTTATCCTGCAGTGTTTATGCTGAGATACTCCTGGGATTTATAAACGTGTCACTGCTAATATGAGGTCAATTTTCATCAAATAAAAACTGGTGCAGAGTTTGAGACACGAAGAACTGCTTTATGATCATCCAGCCTCTCCGCAGTAGCTAATAGGCCTTTATAATACGCTTAATAAATGTAGGTGCACTTTTTGATCAAAGGAGCAGTCTGTCCCCTTGCTGTGAGAGCACATGGGAACGGGGAAGATGTGAAGAGTTTAGATGCACGTTGCTGGAGAGGCACCAGTAATTATGTTATGATTTTATTGTACCATGTTTGTATCTGATCAGATCAGTCAAGATTGTCGCCAAAACTAAAATCGGTTTCCCACTGAACGCTGGCAACTGGTAGTGAGAGAAAAATCACAAACATTTTGGGCTCATTTAGAAATTCCTCACGGATGTTTTTTGGGTCCTAAAAGGAGGACTGTCTGGAAAAAAGAGGACGTCTGGTCAGCTTAGTATCAATAGGTGTTTGAGGACTTTTTAGCATTCACAAGGTGTAACATGTAGTTTCAAAGATGAGGTAAACACCTTTTTTGGAAATGAGTTTTGCGTTTCCTTCCAAAGAATAGATTGTTAAAAAAAAAAAAAAAAAGCACTTTTGACAAAATGAGATGAGTCTGAAAATAGCTATTATGAATCCGGGCAAGCACCCAAAGATGAATGTATGTGGATATTGTCAGGATTGGGTTGTCACATGTCATAGAATTATCAGTTAGACTATGTTAAACTAATGGAGATTTTAAGACCTTGAAATTTGTGATGGGTATGTAGTTTTAATGACCAGTACTTACTGTTTTTATAGAATTTTGATTATGGCTGGAAGATTTTATAACTGACTCAAAGTTTTTATCTTTTTTTTTGCCATCGCAAACTACCTTCTATCGTCCTCTTGTTGCAAAATGGACAAACACATTTTGAAACACAAAAATGGCTACTTTCTAAAGTAGGCCAGCAATTTATGTGTCCCCAATTCACCGAGCTTTCAATTCAGTCCAGTATTATTCACTTAAGCCCAGACAGACACAGCCAAATAGGCTATAATGGAGGAGACAGCAGGATCACTGTTTTTCTGATATCTTGGTAATTTCTAGATTGTCTTATAACAGAAAGTTAGCATTTTAGGGTGGATTAGTTAGTGCTGTGATTCGTGCTGTGTTTTAGTGCTGTGTTGTTTGCTCAAGGGGGACGGAAGTGATGACTCAGCCCTGTTACTAAACTTACTCTTTAAGTTTAGACTGTTATGTAAAATCAACTTTTAAGTGTTTTATCCATCTTATAATTATTTTTCCTTTTCATTTACCCCCCTCAGTGTTGTATTTAGAGTGATTCATGCATGTTTGAATAATCTTTATCCAACAGTACGTCCACTTTATTGTGCTTACTTTTGTCCTGCAATTTAATGATCCACACTTTTCATAGCTTAGAATTATGCAGCAGACAAGCATCATATGTCTTTTGTGACATTTTTTTAAATTATGATCTGGGTTGCCGTGGTAAATATTTATCATCATTTCTAATCTTCATGGAGACGTTATTGTTTTGGCTAGATTAGAATATTCCAGTTTAGCCATTCCAGCTTGTCAAAGTCTGGTCCCGTCAGATCTCAGAAACTAAGCAAGGACGGGCCTGGTTGGTACTTGGATATGAAAATCAGGTGCCACAGGGGGGCGCCAGTCACAAAAACTATCGTTGTGTCCTTAGGCAAGGGACTTCAACCACATCGTCTAGTATGAAAGTGGTGTGTGTGTGAGTGATAGTGGTGGTGGTGGTCTGACCTTGCAGCATTCGGATTCGTTCACTTGACATTAGGTGGGTACTTTTTTTATTTAAACCAATCGCTGCTATTTGGTCATGACGGATGTAATACGCCGCTAACGGGGCTAACTGGTATATTAAGCTTTTCCCAAATCCCATAGGAAGAAGGGCAATAACGTCTTTCCCCTCGATAAAATTCACCAAACATTCTCTTTGTTCAGGCTTCAAATCCTCGATCTCAGGAATTGTTGCCAACACAAAATGTCTGTCTTTGTCTACATCCATCCTGACCGCTTTGTTTACTGTTGTGCTGTACCATAAAATGGACCCAGACAGGCGCGACGAGTTTGACATCATGGCTTCACAGCTCTTCACTGATTGGCCGTTGCGCGATCTACAAATTCCCGGGTTCTTGCAAACCGTCTAGTGTATTCTGAATCCTGACCTAGTCACTGGAGAGAAATGAGCTGTGGCTATAGTAGTAGTTTACCACCACCGAGTGTGGAGTGAATGACTAATGCTCTGTAAAGCGTCTTTGGGTGTCCATAAAAGCGGTATATAAAACTGATGCATTGTTATTATTATTTTCCACTGTATAGCTTAAACCTCTCTATCATAAAGGAGCTGAGTATATGCTAGATTACAGGTCAGATCTGTGGAGAGGCAACCCTGTTCACAAAAAGAATGATTGTATTTTTGAGCAATAGAAACACCTGTAATGAATAAATGTTAGATAGATGTGTTTAAGGTCATACCATGTAACATTCCAGGTCAAGCAATAACATCTCCCTGGAGACAAACAGGTGACGGACTCCCCAGCAGAAACCTTGCACAATGCACCTTAGAATGTCATTTTTGGGATAAAAGTTGAGAAGAAAGATGCAAAAATATAGGAGGTAGTTTTAAGCAGAATCCCTCTACCTACTGTATGTCACAGAGAAAATTCTATCTAAAATGCAGGGACAATTTACGCACAAGGAGGCCATTTTTTGACAGTTTAAATCTTCATCTTACAAAATGTCATAGCATATACTTTTGTTATTCTAAACCACAAACTAAAATACACTAAAACACTCCAAAAACTAGGCAAAACTTATAGGAAAATCTAAAATGGAATGATGTTAAAGGTGTATTGCATAACTTTTTTAGTGGAGGTCTGTCAAATGCTTTTCTCCCTGGAGATGTTATTACTTCGTTTGGAATGTTTTACGGTATGATATTAAACCTTTTTTTCTATCTTCATGGAGACCAAACTGGACCAAGTTACAGGTCAGCTCTGTGGAGAGGTGACACTGCTCAGAGCCAGAATGCCTGTTTTTTTATGTATTTTGAAGCTGTAATCACCTGTAATTGAATTGAATGTAAGGTAGAGCTGTTTAATTACGATGAGCAATGACGTATCCATAGAAACAAGCAGGTGACGGACCCCCAACCAAAAAGTTACATTACATACCGTTTTTTCCGGACTATTGAGCGCACCTGAATATAAGTTAATATAAATTTTAACAAAACTTTAGAATTGTACATATATAGACCGTACCTGAATATAAGGTGCTGAAAAAGTGGGGGAAAACCTGTTCTAGATGTAGTTCGTTGGTCTTTATTATTAAAATTGGATCAGTGTTTTTTCAATAAACATAAATGGGTGTGATGTTGTTCTTAATTTTCATTTACGTTGCAAATCTATTAAAAAGGTCTTAAAAAGCACTCGGCTCCACTTTTCTCATTTTTGTCATTTTGTTGATGAGGGTGTCACGGTCAACAGTCAAAACGATCGTCCTTTAAGAGCGTTTGGAAAGAGACAAGTCTTCATTTGTGCTGCTCTGGTGGGAGGGGCCACGTACAGAGGCGCTGGAGAAGCTGCTATGATAAGCACCGCAGAAAATTACCAATATTTTAATAGGAGATATAACTCAAATATTTTAGTAGAAAATCAGCTGAGGGCCAGATTAAAGGTCTTGGAGGGCCAGATCCTGCCCCCGGGCCGTATGTTTGACACCCCTGCCATAGATCGTATATATGAATGGACAATGTGCCAGACAAAGAATCCCTCAATATCTTCGCCGCATCGTTTTATTAGCCGCAGGGTTAAGAGTGTAAGAAAAAAGTAGCGGCTTATAGTCCGGAAATTACGGTATACATTTCCAGGGGCACATCCTTAACTATGTTTTACTGGAAAAGTAACGTAACCTGTCATCTCCACTTTAATCATTTTCCAAACCATAATCCTTAGACTTCATCCACAAGGGAGATAACTCACACAGAAGCTCACATATGACAATATATTAACAAAGAATAAAAACATGTAGCTGAAATTCAAAGTGTGCAGCAAAAACAATATTCGGGTCAAATAAATTACACCGATTTTTATGTCTACGAGTAGTTTCCTAACCTCAGTCCTGACCTTGTTTCTAAACTCATTAATTGAAATAACCAATCGCAGTCATCCCTCTGGAGCATATTATATTCAGCTCCAACCTCAGCGCTGCCCAACCTTTGTCTCAATCACAGCATTATAATAATAGCTTGTGAATATTGCTATGGGAGCACAACGGAAACCCAAGCCACAGCGCCGCAAAGAACCAAGCATCCGTCCCAGCGCCTAATTGACCTGTGGAATTAATGTGCGGTGAATCTAATTAACGAGGATCACCGGGCTCATAATAAACAGAACCAAAATATTAATAAGGAAACGCAGAATAGAGTAGAAGGACACCTCGTTCAGTTAATATTCATTAGTCATTAGTATTCGGCAAGTGGGTTTGAAAAGAAAAAGACCTTGGCTGCTTGATAAGTGGATTTATCAGACCTGCTCTCATTTTGTGGTGAATTGTGTTGAATTAAATAGAAACAAACAGTTAACTAGCTTTTTTGGTTCAAGTTAAAAGCGCTGTATTTAGATTTTTTATTTTTTTTATTTTTTTTTACAATACAGAACAGTTTGCTGTGGTCCAAAGTTCTTCTTCACTTTTCTTCTGTAGGCCTAGGATCCTGATTATTCATCTCAATGAGTTTATGATGACTTTTCACAACTTTCATGCAAATTGTGTGCTTCCTGATACTGGATTAAATAAAAAACAAAAAACAAACCGCGTTATTATTAGATTAGAGCGTGCAGCAGACATATTTTGACCTCATCAGCTCCTTATACAATACACATGTACTGCGGACACATTTTTCTCAAATACATTGAAAAAAGAGATATTTATTTAACATTTTGTGCACTGTAAACTGCAATGTGAAACAGCTCAATAATAGCAACATGACTACAGTTGTCACTTGGCAATGTGACAACTGACAAGTGTTTAATTTTCATGTACCGTATTTCTCGGACTACAAGTCACACTTTTTTCATGGTTTGGGTGGTCCTGCGATTTATATATTAAAATATTCACACTGACAGCCTCGAGAGGGCACTCTAGTCTTATGTGTCAGTATCTGCTCCTCCTATTACTCATTTACCACTGTCACTTCACTCTGCTGCGCATGTCTCGTGCAGAAAGAGCCGCTGTCCTGTCTGTATCATGTCAGTCGATTGCACCATTACTTCTGTACAACTGAACATTTTAAATAAAAAAAACGTATAAAGACGACTCAGAAGACTGAACACAAATGCTGGGAGTGAGCGAGAAACTTGTGACAACTAGGAGGATGCACCATGCAACTTTCCTGGGAGTCACTGGATGGATCGACTAAGCCTGGACACAGAAACCATCCTGTCGGGATTCAGAAAGGCCGGAATAATTCTAACTGGAACTGATGCTGAGTCTGACGACAGCTACACAGAAGAGGAAGAGGCGCTCTGTTTACCTCTGGAGGTCGCCGAGTTGTTCAGAAGTGACACAGAATGAAGAATTGAATGGATTTAGTGATTTGGAGAGAGATGGAGCGTTTGTTAAACTTGTTCTGTTCTGTTGTTTATGCTATAGTTATCTGAAGAACTGTTCATATGTGACAGTCTGTTGTTCTCTGTTCTATTGTTTTTACTAGAACTTGACTTTCAAGATGAAATGTCGGTTCCTGGTCTCAGATTCTATAAAATAAATTTCCCTCAAAAAGTGTGATTTATAATCCAGTGTGACTTATATATGTTTTTTTCTTCTTCAATACGCATTTTTTGGCTGGTGCAACTTACTTACGTATTTTCCGGGCTATTAGGCGCTCTGGATTATAAGGTGCACTGTCATTAAATGGTCTATTTTCAAATTTTTTTTCACAAATAAACTGCACGGGACTTTAAAGGAAACACAGCAGTTGGATGGCTCAGTCGGACTTTGTTTGTGGCGTTCACGGTGACTCTGGGCTTTGTTCAGTTGTGGCGTGTAGGGAGGGTGCTGTCTGGGACCAACGGATTGTCGGCGTGTTCGCAGTGACTCAGTTGTTCAGTTGTGTCTAGTCGTGGCACGTTGCACTCGCTTTTTCGGTTCGTTTTTTTTTTGTTCCATTTCTCATCCGCGTGGAGTGATGAGTGTGGCTGCGGGTGTTTGTCGCAGCACGGTCGCTGTCTGCTCCGTGTGTGTTTGTGTGTTCTGTGGGTGGTGCGGCTTTGTAGTTTACTGAAGTCGTGCTGGGACACCCGAGTGGATTCGTGTATAGGGCGCTCTGGATTGCGGGTCATTTTTTGATGGAGTTGGAGGCTTCAGAGCGCTCCTAATAGCCCGGAAAATACGGTATAGTCCGAAAAATACGGTATGTGTTCTTATTGTTGAAAACATGGCTATGGGACATTCTTTAAACCAAAATTTATGACTTGGAGTTCAGATTTTTGGATAAGTAAGTGCAGGGGAGTGGGTGGAGATAGGAGGTAGATAAAACCAGACATTTTCAGAACACTCAAGCCTCAAATGCAGGTCAGTGCAGGATTATTCAAACGAATATGAATCAATTGAAATACAACTTGAAGTAAAGTTATGAATATTGTTAGAACATACAGATAACCCTATGTCCTGTCAATCATTATTTCATCTTTGCACTGTTTTTCTTTATGACCTCATGTACATAGCTGAGATATTATTATTATTTCCATATTTAACTTTGACTTGTACATATACATTTATGTGTACTACTTATTTAGAATTTATTATTATTATTTATATTTTTACTCTTTGTTATTATATTATATTGTAATTTGTGAGCTACTGTGTCCCAATAATTTCACTTGTGGATCAATAAAGTTTGTCTGAAGCCCTATTTGCACAGGATTAGTATTACCTGTGGACCTTTGGTGATTTGTAATAATTGCAGAGAACGCCTGAGATCTTAATCCTGTGCAAATGCTCCATGTCGGTAGTTTGTAAAGTAAAAATTCTGGCACAAATTGCCACTATATTTCACCAAACACAGACATCCGGTGATAATACTAATGTGCGAATCTGCATGTCAGTGTTGTTGTTGTAATTGCTTGCCTTTGCTATCTCTTTCTTTTCTTTTCGTGTTCTTTTCTCTTTCAATTTCTGTGTCAGTGTCAGTGAAATAGAGTCAATTACGGACTTTGCTTATCCC